>NW_028242884.1:600000-894198 GCF_964263255.1 Lissotriton vulgaris
TTTAAACACACTTATTCTAGTTGACAAAGTCATAATTCACATCCAACAGTAATTTAGAGTCAAAAGATTAAATGTTGAAATTTCATCATTATAGACCATTTTGGTATCGTTCAACAGGTCCGGAGTCATCGTTTTTCATCCGAAAATTGATTTTTTGGACTGTACCAAAAATGATTCAAAATGTCAATTGGATCATGCCTCATGTTGAATAACCACTTTTTAAACCCTCACAGTGACCAAAATTGCCATTTTTACAGAGTTTTGCTTACTCAAAAGCTTCAATTTTGACCCGTTTCGGGCACAGAAATGACTTTAAACACACTTATTTTAGTTGACAAAGTCCTAATTCACATCCAACAGTAATTTAGAGTCAAAAGATTAAATGTTAAAATTTCATCATTATAGACCATTTTGGGATCGTTCGACAGGTCCGGAGTCATCGTTTTTCATCCGAAAATTGATTTTTTGGACTGTACCAAAAATGATTCAAAATGTCAATTGGATCATGCCTCATGTTGAATAAACACTTTTCAAACCCTCACAGTGACCAAAATTGCCATTTTTACAGAGTTTTGCTTACTCTAAAGCTTCAATTTTGACCCGTTTCAGGCACAGAAATGACTTTAAACACACTTATTTTAGTTGACAAAGTCCTAATTCACATCCAACAGTAATTTAGAGTCAAAAGATTAAATGTTAAAATGTCATCATTATAGACCATTTTGGGATCGTTCGACAGGTCCGGAGTCATCGTTTTTCATCCGAAAATTGATTTTTTGGACTGTACCAAAAATGATTCAAAATGTCAATTGGATCATGCCTCATGTTGAATAAACACTTTTCAAACCCTCACAGTGACCAAAATTGCCATTTTTACAGAGTTTTGCTTACTCAAAAGCTTCAATTTTGACCCGTTTCAGGCACAGAAATGACTTTAAACACACTTATTTTAGTTGACAAAGTCCTAATTCACATCCAACAGTAATTTAGAGTCAAAAGATTAAATGTTAAAATTTCATCATTATAGACCATTTTGGGATCGTTCGACAGGTCCGGAGTCATCGTTTTTCATCCGAAAATTGATTTTTTGGACTGTACCAAAAATTATTCAAAATGTCAATTGGATCATGCCTCATGTTGAATAACCACTTTTTAAACCCTCACAGTGACCAAAATTGCCATTTTTACAGAGTTTTTCTTACTCAAAAGCTTCCATTTTGACCCGTTTCAGGCACAGAAATGACTTTAAACACACTTATTCTAGTTGACAAAGTCATAATTCACATCCAACAGTCATTTAGAGTCAAAAGATTAAATGTTGAAATGTCATCATTATAGACCATTTTGGGATCGTTCGACAGGTCCGGAGTCATCGTTTTTCATCCGAAAATTGATTTTTTGGACTGTACCAAAAATGATTCAAAATGTCAATTGGATCATGCCTCATGTTGAATAACCACTTTTTAAACCCTCACAATGACCAAAATTGCCATTTTTACAGAGTTTTGCTT
Organism: Lissotriton vulgaris; assembly: GCF_964263255.1. NCBI lineage: Eukaryota > Metazoa > Chordata > Amphibia > Caudata > Salamandridae > Lissotriton > Lissotriton vulgaris. The sequence continues at coordinate 601,512 of NW_028242884.1, forward strand.
ACTCAAAAGCTTCCGTTTTGACCCGTTTCAGGCACAGAAATGACTTTAAACACACTTATTCTAGTTGACAAAGTCATAATTCACATCCAACAGTCATTTAGAGTCAAAAGATTAAATGTTGAAATGTCATCATTATAGACCATTTTGGGATCGTTCGACAGGTCCGGAGTCATCGTTTTTCATCCGAAAATTGATTTTTTGGACTGTACCAAAAATGATTCAAAATGTCAATTGGATCATGCCTCATGTTGAATAACCACTTTTTAAACCCTCACAATGACCAAAATTGCCATTTTTACAGAGTTTTGCTTACTCAAAAGCTTCAATTTTGACCCGTTTCAGTTACAGAAATGACTTTAAACACACTTATTCTAGTTGACAAAGTCATAATTCACATCCAACAGTAATTTAGAGTCAAAAGATTAAATGTTGAAATTTCATCATTATAGACCATTTTGGGATCGTTCGACAGGTCCGGAGTCATCGTTTTTCATCCGAAAATTAATTTTTTGGACTGTACCAAAAATGATTCGAAATGTCAATTGGATCATGCCTCATGTTGAATAACCACTTTTTAAACGCTCACAGTGACCAAAATTGCCATTTTTACAGAGTTTTGCTTACTCAAAAGCTTCCATTTTGACCCGTTTCAGGCACAGAAATGACTTTAAACACACTTATTCTAGTTGACAAAGTCATAATTCACATCCAACAGTAATTTAGAGTCAAAAGATTAAATGTTGAAATTTCATCATTATAGACCATTTTGGTATCGTTCGACAGGTCCGGAGTCATCGTTTTTCATCCGAAAATTGATTTTTTGGACTGTACCAACAATGATTCAAAATGTCAATTGGATCATGCCTCATGTTGAATAACCACTTTTTAAACCCCCACAGTGACCAAAATTGCCATTTTTACAGAGTTTTGCTTACTCAAAAGCTTCCATTTTGACCCGTTTCAGTTACAGAAATGACTTTAAACACACTTATTCTAGTTGACAAAGTCATAATTCACATCCAACAGTAATTTAGAGTCAAAAGATTAAATGTTGAAATTTCATCATTATAGACCATTTTGGTATCGTTCGACAGGTCCGGAGTCATCGTTTTTCATCCGAAAATTGATTTTTTGGACTGTACCAACAATGATTCAAAATGTCAATTGGATCATGCCTCATGTTGAATAACCACTTTTTAAACCCTCACAGTGACCAAAATTGCCATTTTTACAGAGTTTTGCTTACTCAAAAGCTTCCATTTTGACCCGTTTCAGGCACAGAAATGACTTTAAACACACTTATTCTAGTTGACAAAGTCATAATTCACATCCAACAGTAATTTAGAGTCAAAAGATTAAATGTTGAAATTTCATCATTATAGACCATTTTGGTATCGTTCGACAGGTCCGGAGTCATCGTTTTTCATCCGAAAATTGATTTTTTGGACTGTACCAAAAATGATTCAAAATGTCAATTGGATCATTCCTCATGTTGAATAACCACTTTTTAAACCCTCACAGTGACAAAAAATTGCCATTTTTACAGAGTTTTGCTTACTCAAAAGCTTCCATTTTGACCCGTTTCAGGCACAGAAATGACTTTAAACACACTTATTCTAGTTGACAAAGTCATAATTCACATCCAACAGTCATTTAGTGTCAAAAGATTAAATGTTGAAATTTCATCATTATAGACCATTTTGGGATCGTTCGACAGGTCCGGAGTCATCGTTTTTCATCCGAAAATTGATTTTTTGGACTGTACCAAAAATTATTCAAAATGTCAATTGGATCATGCCTCATGTTGAATAACCACTTTTTAAACCCTCACAGTGACCAAAATTGCCATTTTTACAGAGTTTTGCTTACTCAAAAGCTTCCATTTTGACCCGTTTCAGGCACAGAAATGACTTTAAACACACTTATTCTAGTTGACAAAGTCATAATTCACATCCAACAGTAATTTAGAGTCAAAAGATTAAATGTTGAAATTTCATCATTATAGACCATTTTGGTATCGTTCGACAGGTCCGGAGTCATCGTTTTTCATCCGAAAATTGATTTTTTGGACTGTACCAACAATGATTCAAAATGTCAATTGGATCATGCCTCATGTTGAATAACCACTTTTTAAACCCCCACAGTGACCAAAATTGCCATTTTTACAGAGTTTTGCTTACTCAAAAGCTTCCATTTTGACCCGTTTCAGTTACAGAAATGACTTTAAACACACTTATTCTAGTTGACAAAGTCATAATTCACATCCAACAGTAATTTAAGTCAAAAGATTAAATGTTGAAATTTCATCATTATAGACCATTTTGGTATCGTTCGACAGGTCCGGAGTCATCGTTTTTCATCCGAAAATTGATTTTTTGGACTGTACCAACAATGATTCAAAATGTCAATTGGATCATGCCTCATGTTGAATAACCACTTTTTAAACCCCCACAGTGACCAAAATTGCCATATTTACAGAGTTTTGCTTACTCAAAAGCTTCCATTTTGACCCGTTTCAGGCACAGAAATGACTTTAAACACACTTATTCTAGTTGACAAAGTCATAATTCACATCCAACAGTAATTTAGAGTCAAAAGATTAAATGTTGAAATTTCATCATTATAGACCATTTTATGATCGCTCGACAGGTCCGGAGTCATCGTTTTTCATCCGAAAATTGATTTTTTGGACTGTACCAAAAATGATTCAAAATGTCAATTGGATCATGCCTCATGTTGAATAACCACTTTTTAAACCCTCACAGTGACCAAAATTGCCATTTTTACAGAGTTTTGCTTACTCAAAAGCTTCCATTTTGACCCGTTTCAGGCACAGAAATGACTTTAAACACACTTATTCTAGTTGACAAAGTCATAATTCACATCCAACAGTAATTTAGAGTCAAAAGATTAAATGTTGAAATTTCATCATTATAGACCATTTTGGTATCGTTCAACAGGTCCGGAGTCATCGTTTTTCATCCGAAAATTGATTTTTTGGACTGTACCAAAAATGATTCAAAATGTCAATTGGATCATGCCTCATGTTGAATAACCACTTTTTAAACCCTCACAGTGACCAAAATTGCCATTTTTACAGAGTTTTGCTTACTCAAAAGCTTCAATTTTGACCCGTTTCGGGCACAGAAATGACTTTAAACACACTTATTTTAGTTGACAAAGTCCTAATTCACATCCAACAGTAATTTAGAGTCAAAAGATTAAATGTTAAAATTTCATCATTATAGACCATTTTGGGATCGTTCGACAGGTCCGGAGTCATCGTTTTTCATCCGAAAATTGATTTTTTGGACTGTACCAAAAATGATTCAAAATGTCAATTGGATCATGCCTCATGTTGAATAAACACTTTTCAAACCCTCACAGTGACCAAAATTGCCATTTTTACAGAGTTTTGCTTACTCTAAAGCTTCAATTTTGACCCGTTTCAGGCACAGAAATGACTTTAAACACACTTATTTTAGTTGACAAAGTCCTAATTCACATCCAACAGTAATTTAGAGTCAAAAGATTAAATGTTAAAATGTCATCATTATAGACCATTTTGGGATCGTTCGACAGGTCCGGAGTCATCGTTTTTCATCCGAAAATTGATTTTTTGGACTGTACCAAAAATGATTCAAAATGTCAATTGGATCATGCCTCATGTTGAATAAACACTTTTCAAACCCTCACAGTGACCAAAATTGCCATTTTTACAGAGTTTTGCTTACTCAAAAGCTTCAATTTTGACCCGTTTCAGGCACAGAAATGACTTTAAACACACTTATTTTAGTTGACAAAGTCCTAATTCACATCCAACAGTAATTTAGAGTCAAAAGATTAAATGTTAAAATTTCATCATTATAGACCATTTTGGGATCGTTCGACAGGTCCGGAGTCATCGTTTTTCATCCGAAAATTGATTTTTTGGACTGTACCAAAAATTATTCAAAATGTCAATTGGATCATGCCTCATGTTGAATAACCACTTTTTAAACCCTCACAGTGACCAAAATTGCCATTTTTACAGAGTTTTGCTTACTCAAAAGCTTCCATTTTGACCCGTTTCAGGCACAGAAATGACTTTAAACACACTTATTCTAGTTGACAAAGTCATAATTCACATCCAACAGTCATTTAGAGTCAAAAGATTAAATGTTGAAATGTCATCATTATAGACCATTTTGGGATCGTTCGACAGGTCCGGAGTCATCGTTTTTCATCCGAAAATTGATTTTTTGGACTGTACCAAAAATGATTCAAAATGTCAATTGGATCATGCCTCATGTTGAATAACCACTTTTTAAACCCTCACAATGACCAAAATTGCCATTTTTACAGAGTTTTGCTTACTCAAAAGCTTCAATTTTGACCCGTTTCAGTTACAGAAATGACTTTAAACACACTTATTCTAGTTGACAAAGTCATAATTCACATCCAACAGTAATTTAGAGTCAAAAGATTAAATGTTGAAATTTCATCATTATAGACCATTTTGGGATCGTTCGACAGGTCCGGAGTCATCGTTTTTCATCCGAAAATGGATTTTTTGGACTGTACCAAAAATGATTCGAAATGTCAATTGGATCATGCCTCATGTTGAATAACCACTTTTTAAACGCTCACAGTGACCAAAATTGCCATTTTTACAGAGTTTTGCTTACTCAAAAGCTTCCATTTTGACCCGTTTCAGGCACAGAAATGACTTTAAACACACTTATTCTAGTTGACAAAGTCATAATTCACATCCAACAGTAATTTAGAGTCAAAAGATTAAATGTTGAAATTTCATCATTATAGACCATTTTGGTATCGTTCGGCAGGTCCGGAGTCATCGTTTTTCATCCGAAAATTGATTTTTTGGACTGTACCAACAATGATTCAAAATGTCAATTGGATCATGCCTCATGTTGAATAACCACTTTTTAAACCCCCACAGTGACCAAAATTGCCATTTTTACAGAGTTTTGCTTACTCAAAAGCTTCCATTTTGACCCGTTTCAGTTACAGAAATGACTTTAAACACACTTATTCTAGTTGACAAAGTCATAATTCACATCCAACAGTAATTTAGAGTCAAAAGATTAAATGTTGAAATTTCATCATTATAGACCATTTTGGTATCGTTCGACAGGTCCGGAGTCATCGTTTTTCATCCGAAAATTGATTTTTTGGACTGTACCAACAATGATTCAAAATGTCAATTGGATCATGCCTCATGTTGAATAACCACTTTTTAAACCCTCACAGTGACCAAAATTGCCATTTTTACAGAGTTTTGCTTACTCAAAAGCTTCCATTTTGACCCGTTTCAGGCACAGAAATGACTTTAAACACACTTATTCTAGTTGACAAAGTCATAATTCACATCCAACAGTAATTTAGAGTCAAAAGATTAAATGTTGAAATTTCATCATTATAGACCATTTTGGTATCGTTCGACAGGTCCGGAGTCATCGTTTTTCATCCGAAAATTGATTTTTTGGACTGTACCAAAAATGATTCAAAATGTCAATTGGATCATTCCTCATGTTGAATAACCACTTTTTAAACCCTCACAGTGACAAAAAATTGCCATTTTTACAGAGTTTTGCTTACTCAAAAGCTTCCATTTTGACCCGTTTCAGGCACAGAAATGACTTTAAACACACTTATTCTAGTTGACAAAGTCATAATTCACATCCAACAGTCATTTAGTGTCAAAAGATTAAATGTTGAAATTTCATCATTATAGACCATTTTGGGATCGTTCGACAGGTCCGGAGTCATCGTTTTTCATCCGAAAATTGATTTTTTGGACTGTACCAAAAATTATTCAAAATGTCAATTGGATCATGCCTCATGTTGAATAACCACTTTTTAAACCCTCACAGTGACCAAAATTGCCATTTTTACAGAGTTTTGCTTACTCAAAAGCTTCCATTTTGACCCGTTTCAGGCACAGAAATGACTTTAAACACACTTATTCTAGTTGACAAAGTCATAATTCACATCCAACAGTAATTTAGAGTCAAAAGATTAAATGTTGAAATTTCATCATTATAGACCATTTTGGTATCGTTCGACAGGTCCGGAGTCATCGTTTTTCATCCGAAAATTGATTTTTTGGACTGTACCAACAATGATTCAAAATGTCAATTGGATCATGCCTCATGTTGAATAACCACTTTTTAAACCCCCACAGTGACCAAAATTGCCATTTTTACAGAGTTTTGCTTACTCAAAAGCTTCCATTTTGACCCGTTTCAGTTACAGAAATGACTTTAAACACACTTATTCTAGTTGACAAAGTCATAATTCACATCCAACAGTAATTTAAGTCAAAAGATTAAATGTTGAAATTTCATCATTATAGACCATTTTGGTATCGTTCGACAGGTCCGGAGTCATCGTTTTTCATCCGAAAATTGATTTTTTGGACTGTACCAAAAATGATTCAAAATGTCAATTGGATCATGCCTCATGTTGAATAACCACTTTTTAAACCCTCACAGTGACCAAAATTGCCATTTTTACAGAGTTTTGCTTACTCAAAAGCTTCAATTTTGACCCGTTTCGGGCACAGAAATGACTTTAAACACACTTATTTTAGTTGACAAAGTCCTAATTCACATCCAACAGTAATTTAGAGTCAAAAGATTAAATGTTAAAATTTCATCATTATAGACCATTTTGGGATCGTTCGACAGGTCCGGAGTCATCGTTTTTCATCCGAAAATTGATTTTTTGGACTGTACCAAAAATGATTCAAAATGTCAATTGGATCATGCCTCATGTTGAATAAACACTTTTCAAACCCTCACAGTGACCAAAATTGCCATTTTTACAGAGTTTTGCTTACTCTAAAGCTTCAATTTTGACCCGTTTCAGGCACAGAAATGACTTTAAACACACTTATTTTAGTTGACAAAGTCCTAATTCACATCCAACAGTAATTTAGAGTCAAAAGATTAAATGTTAAAATGTCATCATTATAGACCATTTTGGGATCGTTCGACAGGTCCGGAGTCATCGTTTTTCATCCGAAAATTGATTTTTTGGACTGTACCAAAAATGATTCAAAATGTCAATTGGATCATGCCTCATGTTGAATAAACACTTTTCAAACCCTCACAGTGACCAAAATTGCCATTTTTACAGAGTTTTGCTTACTCAAAAGCTTCAATTTTGACCCGTTTCAGGCACAGAAATGACTTTAAACACACTTATTTTAGTTGACAAAGTCCTAATTCACATCCAACAGTAATTTAGAGTCAAAAGATTAAATGTTAAAATTTCATCATTATAGACCATTTTGGGATCGTTCGACAGGTCCGGAGTCATCGTTTTTCATCCGAAAATTGATTTTTTGGACTGTACCAAAAATTATTCAAAATGTCAATTGGATCATGCCTCATGTTGAATAACCACTTTTTAAACCCTCACAGTGACCAAAATTGCCATTTTTACAGAGTTTTGCTTACTCAAAAGCTTCCATTTTGACCTGTTTCAGGCACAGAAATGACTTTAAACACACTTATTCTAGTTGACAAAGTCATAATTCACATCCAACAGTCATTTAGAGTCAAAAGATTAAATGTTGAAATGTCATCATTATAGACCATTTTGGGATCGTTCGACAGGTCCGGAGTCATCGTTTTTCATCCGAAAATTGATTTTTTGGACTGTACCAAAAATGATTCAAAATGTCAATTGGATCATGCCTCATGTTGAATAACCACTTTTTAAACCCTCACAATGACCAAAATTGCCATTTTTACAGAGTTTTGCTTACTCAAAAGCTTCAATTTTGACCCGTTTCAGTTCCAGAAATGACTTTAAACACACTTATTCTAGTTGACAAAGTCATAATTCACATCCAACAGTAATTTAGAGTCAAAAGATTAAATGTTGAAATTTCATCATTATAGACCATTTTGGGATCGTTCGACAGGTCCGGAGTCATCGTTTTTCATCCGAAAATGGATTTTTTGGACTGTACCAAAAATGATTCGAAATGTCAATTGGATCATGCCTCATGTTGAATAACCACTTTTTAAACGCTCACAGTGACCAAAATTGCCATTTTTACAGAGTTTTGCTTACTCAAAAGCTTCCATTTTGACCCGTTTCAGGCACAGAAATGACTTTAAACACACTTATTCTAGTTGACAAAGTCATAATTCACATCCAACAGTAATTTAGAGTCAAAAGATTAAATGTTGAAATTTCATCATTATAGACCATTTTGGTATCGTTCGACAGGTCCGGAGTCATCGTTTTTCATCCGAAAATTGATTTTTTGGACTGTACCAACAATGATTCAAAATGTCAATTGGATCATGCCTCATGTTGAATAACCACTTTTTAAACCCTCACAGTGACCAAAATTGCCATTTTTACAGAGTTTTGCTTACTCAAAAGCTTCCATTTTGACCCGTTTCAGGCACAGAAATGACTTTAAACACACTTATTCTAGTTGACAAAGTCATAATTCACATCCAACAGTAATTTAGAGTCAAAAGATTAAATGTTGAAATTTCATCATTATAGACCATTTTGGTATCGTTCGACAGGTCCGGAGTCATCGTTTTTCATCCGAAAATTGATTTTTTGGACTGTACCAACAATGATTCAAAATGTCAATTGGATCATGCCTCATGTTGAATAACCACTTTTTAAACCCCCACAGTGACCAAAATTGCCATTTTTACAGAGTTTTGCTTACTCAAAAGCTTCCATTTTGACCCGTTTCAGTTACAGAAATGACTTTAAACACACTTATTCTAGTTGACAAAGTCATAATTCACATCCAACAGTAATTTAAGTCAAAAGATTAAATGTTGAAATTTCATCATTATAGACCATTTTGGTATCGTTCGACAGGTCCGGAGTCATCGTTTTTCATCCGAAAATTGATTTTTTGGACTGTACCAAAAATGATTCAAAATGTCAATTGGATCATGCCTCATGTTGAATAACCACTTTTTAAACCCTCACAGTGACCAAAATTGCCATTTTTACAGAGTTTTGCTTACTCAAAAGCTTCAATTTTGACCCGTTTCGGGCACAGAAATGACTTTAAACACACTTATTTTAGTTGACAAAGTCCTAATTCACATCCAACAGTAATTTAGAGTCAAAAGATTAAATGTTAAAATTTCATCATTATAGACCATTTTGGGATCGTTCGACAGGTCCGGAGTCATCGTTTTTCATCCGAAAATTGATTTTTTGGACTGTACCAAAAATGATTCAAAATGTCAATTGGATCATGCCTCATGTTGAATAAACACTTTTCAAACCCTCACAGTGACCAAAATTGCCATTTTTACAGAGTTTTGCTTACTCTAAAGCTTCAATTTTGACCCGTTTCAGGCACAGAAATGACTTTAAACACACTTATTTTAGTTGACAAAGTCCTAATTCACATCCAACAGTAATTTAGAGTCAAAAGATTAAATGTTAAAATGTCATCATTATAGACCATTTTGGGATCGTTCGACAGGTCCGGAGTCATCGTTTTTCATCCGAAAATTGATTTTTTGGACTGTACCAAAAATGATTCAAAATGTCAATTGGATCATGCCTCATGTTGAATAAACACTTTTCAAACCCTCACAGTGACCAAAATTGCCATTTTTACAGAGTTTTGCTTACTCAAAAGCTTCAATTTTGACCCGTTTCAGGCACAGAAATGACTTTAAACACACTTATTTTAGTTGACAAAGTCCTAATTCACATCCAACAGTAATTTAGAGTCAAAAGATTAAATGTTAAAATTTCATCATTATAGACCATTTTGGGATCGTTCGACAGGTCCGGAGTCATCGTTTTTCATCCGAAAATTGATTTTTTGGACTGTACCAAAAATTATTCAAAATGTCAATTGGATCATGCCTCATGTTGAATAACCACTTTTTAAACCCTCACAGTGACCAAAATTGCCATTTTTACAGAGTTTTGCTTACTCAAAAGCTTCCATTTTGACCTGTTTCAGGCACAGAAATGACTTTAAACACACTTATTCTAGTTGACAAAGTCATAATTCACATCCAACAGTCATTTAGAGTCAAAAGATTAAATGTTGAAATGTCATCATTATAGACCATTTTGGGATCGTTCGACAGGTCCGGAGTCATCGTTTTTCATCCGAAAATTGATTTTTTGGACTGTACCAAAAATGATTCAAAATGTCAATTGGATCATGCCTCATGTTGAATAACCACTTTTTAAACCCTCACAATGACCAAAATTGCCATTTTTACAGAGTTTTGCTTACTCAAAAGCTTCAATTTTGACCCGTTTCAGTTCCAGAAATGACTTTAAACACACTTATTCTAGTTGACAAAGTCATAATTCACATCCAACAGTAATTTAGAGTCAAAAGATTAAATGTTGAAATTTCATCATTATAGACCATTTTGGGATCGTTCGACAGGTCCGGAGTCATCGTTTTTCATCCGAAAATGGATTTTTTGGACTGTACCAAAAATGATTCGAAATGTCAATTGGATCATGCCTCATGTTGAATAACCACTTTTTAAACGCTCACAGTGACCAAAATTGCCATTTTTACAGAGTTTTGCTTACTCAAAAGCTTCCATTTTGACCCGTTTCAGGCACAGAAATGACTTTAAACACACTTATTCTAGTTGACAAAGTCATAATTCACATCCAACAGTAATTTAGAGTCAAAAGATTAAATGTTGAAATTTCATCATTATAGACCATTTTGGTATCGTTCGACAGGTCCGGAGTCATCGTTTTTCATCCGAAAATTGATTTTTTGGACTGTACCAACAATGATTCAAAATGTCAATTGGATCATGCCTCATGTTGAATAACCACTTTTTAAACCCTCACAGTGACCAAAATTGCCATTTTTACAGAGTTTTGCTTACTCAAAAGCTTCCATTTTGACCCGTTTCAGGCACAGAAATGACTTTAAACACACTTATTCTAGTTGACAAAGTCATAATTCACATCCAACAGTAATTTAGAGTCAAAAGATTAAATGTTGAAATTTCATCATTATAGACCATTTTGGTATCGTTCGACAGGTCCGGAGTCATCGTTTTTCATCCGAAAATTGATTTTTTGGACTGTACCAAAAATGATTCAAAATGTCAATTGGATCATTCCTCATGTTGAATAACCACTTTTTAAACCCTCACAGTGACAAAAAATTGCCATTTTTACAGAGTTTTGCTTACTCAAAAGCTTCCATTTTGACCCGTTTCAGGCACAGAAATGACTTTAAACACACTTATTCTAGTTGACAAAGTCATAATTCACATCCAACAGTCATTTAGTGTCAAAAGATTAAATGTTGAAATTTCATCATTATAGACCATTTTGGGATCGTTCGACAGGTCCGGAGTCATCGTTTTTCATCCGAAAATTGATTTTTTGGACTGTACCAAAAATTATTCAAAATGTCAATTGGATCATGCCTCATGTTGAATAACCACTTTTTAAACCCTCACAGTGACCAAAATTGCCATTTTTACAGAGTTTTGCTTACTCAAAAGCTTCCATTTTGACCCGTTTCAGGCACAGAAATGACTTTAAACACACTTATTCTAGTTGACAAAGTCATAATTCACATCCAACAGTAATTTAGAGTCAAAAGATTAAATGTTGAAATTTCATCATTATAGACCATTTTGGTATCGTTCGACAGGTCCGGAGTCATCGTTTTTCATCCGAAAATTGATTTTTTGGACTGTACCAACATTGATTCAAAATGTCAATTGGATCATGCCTCATGTTGAATAACCACTTTTTAAACCCCCACAGTGACCAAAATTGCCATATTTACAGAGTTTTGCTTACTCAAAAGCTTCCATTTTGACCCGTTTCAGGCACAGAAATGACTTTAAACACACTTATTCTAGTTGACAAAGTCATAATTCACATCCAACAGTAATTTAGAGTCAAAAGATTAAATGTTAAAATGTCATCATTATAGACCATTTTGGGATCGCTCGACAGGTCCGGAGTCATCGTTTTTCATCCGAAAATTGATTTTTTGGACTGTACCAAAAATGATTCAAAATGTCAATTGGATCATGCCTCATGTTGAATAAACACTTTTCAAACCCTCACAGTGACCAAAATTGCCATTTTTACAGAGTTTTGCTTACTCAAAAGCTTCAATTTTGACCCGTTTCAGGCACAGAAATGACTTTAAACACACTTATTTTAGTTGACAAAGTCCTAATTCACATCCAACAGTAATTTAGAGTCAAAAGATTAAATGTTAAAATTTCATCATTATAGACCATTTTGGGATCGTTCGACAGGTCCGGAGTCATCGTTTTTCATCCGAAAATTGATTTTTTGGACTGTACCAAAAATTATTCAAAATGTCAATTGGATCATGCCTCATGTTGAATAACCACTTTTTCAACCCTCACAGTGACCAAAATTGCCATTTTTACAGAGTTTTGCTTACTCAAAAGCTTCCATTTTGACCCGTTTCAGGCACAGAAATGACTTTAAACACACTTATTCTAGTTGACAAAGTCATAATTCACATCCAACAGTCATTTAGAGTCAAAAGATTAAATGTTGAAATGTCATCATTATAGACCATTTTGGGATCGTTCGACAGGTCCGGAGTCATCGTTTTTCATCCGAAAATTGATTTTTTGGACTGTACCAAAAATGATTCAAAATGCCAATTGGATCATGCCTCATGTTGAATAACCACTTTTTAAACCCTCACAATGACCAAAATTGCCATTTTTACAGAGTTTTGCTTACTCAAAAGCTTCAATTTTGACCCGTTTCAGTTACAGAAATGACTTTAAACACACTTATTCTAGTTGACAAAGTCATAATTCACATCCAACAGTAATTTAGAGTCAAAAGATTAAATGTTGAAATTTCATCATTATAGACCATTTTGGGATCGTTCGACAGGTCCGGAGTCATCGTTTTTCATCCGAAAATTGATTTTTTGGACTGTACCAAAAATGATTCGAAATGTCAATTGGATCATGCCTCATGTTGAATAACCACTTTTTAAACGCTCACAGTGACCAAAATTGCCATTTTTACAGAGTTTTGCTTACTCAAAAGCTTCCATTTTGACCCGTTTCAGGCACAGAAATGACTTTAAACACACTTATTCTAGTTGACAAAGTCATAATTCACATCCAACAGTAATTTAGAGTCAAAAGATTAAATGTTGAAATTTCATCATTATAGACCATTTTGGTATCGTTCGACAGGTCCGGAGTCATCGTTTTTCATCCGAAAATTGATTTTTTGGACTGTACCAACAATGATTCAAAATGTCAATTGGATCATGCCTCATGTTGAATAACCACTTTTTAAACCCCCACAGTGACCAAAATTGCCATTTTTACAGAGTTTTGCTTACTCAAAAGCTTCCATTTTGACCCGTTTCAGTTACAGAAATGACTTTAAACACACTTATTCTAGTTGACAAAGTCATAATTCACATCCAACAGTAATTTAGAGTCAAAAGATTAAATGTTGAAATTTCATCATTATAGACCATTTTGGTATCGTTCGACAGGTCCGGAGTCATCGTTTTTCATCCGAAAATTGATTTTTTGGACTGTACCAACAATGATTCAAAATGTCAATTGGATCATGCCTCATGTTGAATAACCACTTTTTAAACCCCCACAGTGACCAAAATTGCCATATTTACAGAGTTTTGCTTACTCAAAAGCTTCCATTTTGACCCGTTTCAGGCACAGAAATGACTTTAAACACACTTATTCTAGTTGACAAAGTCATAATTCACATCCAACAGTAATTTAGAGTCAAAAGATTAAATGTTGAAATTTCATCATTATAGACCATTTTATGATCGCTCGACAGGTCCGGAGTCATCGTTTTTCATCCGAAAATTGATTTTTTGGACTGTACCAAAAATGATTCAAAATGTCAATTGGATCATGCCTCATGTTGAATAACCACTTTTTAAACCCTCACAGTGACCAAAATTGCCATTTTTACAGAGTTTTGCTTACTCAAAAGCTTCCATTTTGACCCGTTTCAGGCACAGAAATGACTTTAAACACACTTATTCTAGTTGACAAAGTCATAATTCACATCCAACAGTAATTTAGAGTCAAAAGATTAAATATTGAAATTTCATCATTATAGACCATTTTGGTATCGTTCAACAGGTCCGGAGTCATCGTTTTTCATCCGAAAATTGATTTTTTGGACTGTACCAAAAATGATTCAAAATGTCAATTGGATCATGCCTCATGTTGAATAACCACTTTTTAAACCCTCACAGTGACCAAAATTGCCATTTTTACAGAGTTTTGCTTACTCAAAAGCTTCAATTTTGACCCGTTTCGGGCACAGAAATGACTTTAAACACACTTATTTTAGTTGACAAAGTCCTAATTCACATCCAACAGTAATTTAGAGTCAAAAGATTAAATGTTAAAATTTCATCATTATAGACCATTTTGGGATCGTTCGACAGGTCCGGAGTCCTCGTTTTTCATCCGAAAATTGATTTTTTGGACTGTACCAAAAATGATTCAAAATGTCAATTGGATCATGCCTCATGTTGAATAAACACTTTTCAAACCCTCACAGTGACCAAAATTGCCATTTTTACAGAGTTTTGCTTACTCTAAAGCTTCAATTTTGACCCGTTTCAGGCACAGAAATGACTTTAAACACACTTATTTTAGTTGACAAAGTCCTAATTCACATCCAACAGTAATTTAGAGTCAAAAGATTAAATGTTAAAATGTCATCATTATAGACCATTTTGGGATCGTTCGACAGGTCCGGAGTCATCGTTTTTCATCCGAAAATTGATTTTTTGGACTGTACCAAAAATTATTCAAAATGTCAATTGGATCATGCCTCATGTTGAATAACCACTTTTTAAACCCTCACAGTGACCAAAATTGCCATTTTTACAGAGTTTTGCTTACTCAAAAGCTTCCATTTTGACCCGTTTCAGGCACAGAAATGACTTTAAACACACTTATTCTAGTTGACAAAGTCATAATTCACATCCAACAGTCATTTAGAGTCAAAAGATTAAATGTTGAAATGTCATCATTATAGACCATTTTGGGATCGTTCGACAGGTCCGGAGTCATCGTTTTTCATCCGAAAATTGATTTTTTGGACTGTACCAAAAATGATTCAAAATGTCAATTGGATCATGCCTCATGTTGAATAACCACTTTTTAAACCCTCACAATGACCAAAATTGCCATTTTTACAGAGTTTTGCTTACTCAAAAGCTTCAATTTTGACCCGTTTCAGTTACAGAAATGACTTTAAACACACTTATTCTAGTTGACAAAGTCATAATTCACATCCAACAGTAATTTAGAGTCAAAAGATTAAATGTTGAAATTTCATCATTATAGACCATTTTGGGATCGTTCGACAGGTCCGGAGTCATCGTTTTTCATCCGAAAATTGATTTTTTGGACTGTACCAAAAATGATTCGAAATGTCAATTGGATCATGCCTCATGTTGAATAACCACTTTTTAAACGCTCACAGTGACCAAAATTGCCATTTTTACAGAGTTTTGCTTACTCAAAAGCTTCCATTTTGACCCGTTTCAGGCACAGAAATGACTTTAAACACACTTATTCTAGTTGACAAAGTCATAATTCACATCCAACAGTAATTTAGAGTCAAAAGATTAAATGTTGAAATTTCATCATTATAGACCATTTTGGTATCGTTCGACAGGTCCGGAGTCATCGTTTTTCATCCGAAAATTGATTTTTTGGACTGTACCAACAATGATTCAAAATGTCAATTGGATCATGCCTCATGTTGAATAACCACTTTTTAAACCCCCACAGTGACCAAAATTGCCATTTTTACAGAGTTTTGCTTACTCAAAAGCTTCCATTTTGACCCGTTTCAGTTACAGAAATGACTTTAAACACACTTATTCTAGTTGACAAAGTCATAATTCACATCCAACAGTAATTTAGAGTCAAAAGATTAAATGTTGAAATTTCATCATTATAGACCATTTTGGTATCGTTCGACAGGTCCGGAGTCATCGTTTTTCATCCGAAAATTGATTTTTTGGACTGTACCAACAATGATTCAAAATGTCAATTGGATCATGCCTCATGTTGAATAACCACTTTTTAAACCCTCACAGTGACCAAAATTGCCATTTTTACAGAGTTTTGCTTACTCAAAAGCTTCCATTTTGACCCGTTTCAGGCACAGAAATGACTTTAAACACACTTATTCTAGTTGACAAATTCATAATTCACATCCAACAGTAATTTAGAGTCAAAAGATTAAATGTTGAAATTTCATCATTATAGACCATTTTGGTATCGTTCGACAGGTCCGGAGTCATCGTTTTTCATCCGAAAATTGATTTTTTGGACTGTACCAAAAATGATTCAAAATGTCAATTGGATCATGCCTCATGTTGAATAACCCCTTTTTAAACCCTCACAGTGACCAAAATTGCCATTTTTACAGAGTTTTGCTTACTCAAAAGCTTCAATTTTGACCCGTTTCAGGCACAGAAATGACTTTAAACACACTTATTTTAGTTGACAAAGTCCTAATTCACATCCAACAGTAATTTAGAGTCAAAAGATTAAATGTTAAAATTTCATCATTATAGACCATTTTGGGATCGTTCAACAGGTCCGGAGTCATCGTTTTTCATCCGAAAATTGAATTTTTTGGACTGTACCAAAAATGATTCAAAATGTCAATTGGATCATGCCTCATGTTGAATAACCACTTTTTAAACCCTCACAGTGACCAAAATTGCCATTTTTACAGAGTTTTGCTTACTCAAAAGCTTCCATTTTGACCCGTTTCAGGCACAGAAATGACTTTAAACACACTTATTCTAGTTGACAAAGTCATAATTCACATCCAACAGTAATTTAGAGTCAAAAGATTAAATGTTGAAATTTCATCATTATAGACCATTTTGGTATCGTTCGACAGGTCCGGAGTCATCGTTTTTCATCCGAAAATTGATTTTTTGGACTGTACCAACAATGATTCAAAATGTCAATTGGATCATGCCTCATGTTGAATAACCACTTTTTAAACCCCCACAGTGACCAAAATTGCCATATTTACAGAGTTTTGCTTACTCAAAAGCTTCCATTTTGACCCGTTTCAGGCACAGAAATGACTTTAAACACACTTATTCTAGTTGACAAAGTCATAATTCACATCCAACAGTAATTTAGAGTCAAAAGATTAAATGTTGAAATTTCATCATTATAGACCATTTTATGATCGCTCGACAGGTCCGGAGTCATCGTTTTTCATCCGAAAATTGATTTTTTGGACTGTACCAAAAATGATTCAAAATGTCAATTGGATCATGCCTCATGTTGAATAACCACTTTTTAAACCCTCACAGTGACCAAAATTGCCATTTTTACAGAGTTTTGCTTACTCAAAAGCTTCCATTTTGACCCGTTTCAGGCACAGAAATGACTTTAAACACACTTATTCTAGTTGACAAAGTCATAATTCACATCCAACAGTAATTTAGAGTCAAAAGATTAAATGTTGAAATTTCATCATTATAGACCATTTTGGTATCGTTCGACAGGTCCGGAGTCATCGTTTTTCATCCGAAAATTGATTTTTTGGACTGTACCAAAAATGATTCAAAATGTCAATTGGATCATGCCTCATGTTGAATAACCACTTTTTAAACCCTCACAGTGACCAAAATTGCCATTTTTACAGAGTTTTGCTTACTCAAAAGCTTCAATTTTGACCCGTTTCAGGCACAGAAATGACTTTAAACACACTTATTTTAGTTGACAAAGTCCTAATTCACATCCAACAGTAATTTAGAGTCAAAAGATTAAATGTTAAAATTTCATCATTATAGACCATTTTGGGATTGTTCGACAGGTCCGGAGTCATCGTTTTTCACCCGAAAATTGATTTTTTGGACTGTACCAAAAATGATTCAAAATGTCAATTGGATCATGCCTCATGTTGAATAAACACTTTTCAAACCCTCACAGTGACCAAAATTGCCATTTTTACAGAGTTTTGCTTACTCAAAAGCTTCAATTCTGACCCGTTTCAGGCACAGAAATGACTTTAAACACACTTATTTTAGTTGACAAAGTCCTAATTCACATCCAACAGTAATTTAGAGTCAAAAGATTAAATGATAAAATTTCATCATTATAGACCATTTTGGGATCGTTCGACAGGTCCGGAGTCATCGTTTTTCATCCGAAAATTGATTTTTTGGACTGTACCAAAAATGATTCAAAATGTCAATTGGATCATTCCTCATGTTGAATAACCACTTTTTAAACCCTCATAGTGACAAAAAATTGCCATTTTTACAGAGTTTTGCTTACTCAAAAGCTTCTATTTTGACCCGTTTCAGGCACAGAAATGACTTTAAACACACTTATTTTAGTTGACAAAGTCCTAATTCACATCCAACAGTAATTTAGAGTCAAAAGATTAAATGTTAAAATTTCATCATTATAGACCATTTTGGGATCGTTCGACAGGTCCGGAGTCATCGTTTTTCATCCGAAAATTGATTTTTTGGACTGTACCAAAAATGATTCAAAATGTCAATTGGATCATGCCTCATGTTGAATAAACACTTTTCAAACCCTCACAGTGACCAAAATTGCCATTTTTACAGAGTTTTGCTTACTCAAAAGCTTCAATTTTGACCCGTTTCAGGCACAGAAATGACTTTAAACACACTTATTTTAGTTGACAAAGTCCTAATTCACATCCAACAGTAATTTAGAGTCAAAAGATTAAATGTTAAAATTTCATCATTATAGACCATTTTGGGATCGTTCGACAGGTCCGGAGTCATCGTTTTTCATCCGAAAATTGATTTTTTGGACTGTACCAAAAAGTATTCAAAATGTCAATTGGATCATGCCTCATGTTGAATAACCACTTTTTAAACCCTCACAGTGACCAAAATTGCCATTTTTACAGAGTTTTGCTTACTCAAAAGCTTCCATTTTGACCCGTTTCAGGCACAGAAATGACTTTAAACACACTTATTCTAGTTGACAAAGTCATAATTCACATCCAACAGTCATTTAGAGTCAAAAGATTAAATGTTGAAATGTCATCATTATAGACCATTTTGGGATCGTTCGACAGGTCCGGAGTCATCGTTTTTCATCCGAAAATTGATTTTTTGGACTGTACCAAAAATGATTCAAAATGTCAATTGGATCATGCCTCATGTTGAATAACCACTTTTTAAACCCTCACAATGACCAAAATTGCCATTTTTACAGAGTTTTGCTTACTCAAAAGCTTCCGTTTTGACCCGTTTCAGGCACAGAAATGACTTTAAACACACTTATTCTAGTTGACAAATTCATAATTCACATCCAACAGTAATTTAGAGTCAAAAGATTAAATGTTGAAATTTCATCATTATAGACCATTTTGGTATCGTTCGACAGGTCCGGAGTCATCGTTTTTCATCCGAAAATTGATTTTTTGGACTGTACCAAAAATGATTCAAAATGTCAATTGGATCATGCCTCATGTTGAATAACCCCTTTTTAAACCCTCACAGTGACCAAAATTGCCATTTTTACAGAGTTTTGCTTACTCAAAAGCTTCAATTTTGACCCGTTTCAGGCACAGAAATGACTTTAAACACACTTATTTTAGTTGACAAAGTCCTAATTCACATCCAACAGTAATTTAGAGTCAAAAGATTAAATGTTAAAATTTCATCATTATAGACCATTTTGGGATCGTTCAACAGGTCCGGAGTCATCGTTTTTCATCCGAAAATTGATTTTTTGGACTGTACCAAAAATGATTCAAAATGTCAATTGGATCATGCCTCATGTTGAATAACCACTTTTTAAACCCTCACAGTGACCAAAATTGCCATTTTTACAGAGTTTTGCTTACTCAAAAGCTTCCATTTTGACCCGTTTCAGGCACAGAAATGACTTTAAACACACTTATTCTAGTTGACAAAGTCATAATTCACATCCAACAGTAATTTAGAGTCAAAAGATTAAATGTTGAAATTTCATCATTATAGACCATTTTGGTATCGTTCGACAGGTCCGGAGTCATCGTTTTTCATCCGAAAATTGATTTTTTGGACTGTACCAACAATGATTCAAAATGTCAATTGGATCATGCCTCATGTTGAATAACCACTTTTTAAACCCCCACAGTGACCAAAATTGCCATATTTACAGAGTTTTGCTTACTCAAAAGCTTCCATTTTGACCCGTTTCAGGCACAGAAATGACTTTAAACACACTTATTCTAGTTGACAAAGTCATAATTCACATCCAACAGTAATTTAGAGTCAAAAGATTAAATGTTGAAATTTCATCATTATAGACCATTTTATGATCGCTCGACAGGTCCGGAGTCATCGTTTTTCATCCGAAAATTGATTTTTTGGACTGTACCAAAAATGATTCAAAATGTCAATTGGATCATGCCTCATGTTGAATAACCACTTTTTAAACCCTCACAGTGACCAAAATTGCCATTTTTACAGAGTTTTGCTTACTCAAAAGCTTCCATTTTGACCCGTTTCAGGCACAGAAATGACTTTAAACACACTTATTCTAGTTGACAAAGTCATAATTCACATCCAACAGTAATTTAGAGTCAAAAGATTAAATGTTGAAATTTCATCATTATAGACCATTTTGGTATCGTTCGACAGGTCCGGAGTCATCGTTTTTCATCCGAAAATTGATTTTTTGGACTGTACCAAAAATGATTCAAAATGTCAATTGGATCATGCCTCATGTTGAATAACCACTTTTTAAACCCTCACAGTGACCAAAATTGCCATTTTTACAGAGTTTTGCTTACTCAAAAGCTTCAATTTTGACCCGTTTCAGGCACAGAAATGACTTTAAACACACTTATTTTAGTTGACAAAGTCCTAATTCACATCCAACAGTAATTTAGAGTCAAAAGATTAAATGTTAAAATTTCATCATTATAGACCATTTTGGGATTGTTCGACAGGTCCGGAGTCATCGTTTTTCACCCGAAAATTGATTTTTTGGACTGTACCAAAAATGATTCAAAATGTCAATTGGATCATGCCTCATGTTGAATAAACACTTTTCAAACCCTCACAGTGACCAAAATTGCCATTTTTACAGAGTTTTGCTTACTCAAAAGCTTCAATTCTGACCCGTTTCAGGCACAGAAATGACTTTAAACACACTTATTTTAGTTGACAAAGTCCTAATTCACATCCAACAGTAATTTAGAGTCAAAAGATTAAATGATAAAATTTCATCATTATAGACCATTTTGGGATCGTTCGACAGGTCCGGAGTCATCGTTTTTCATCCGAAAATTGATTTTTTGGACTGTACCAAAAATGATTCAAAATGTCAATTGGATCATTCCTCATGTTGAATAACCACTTTTTAAACCCTCATAGTGACAAAAAATTGCCATTTTTACAGAGTTTTGCTTACTCAAAAGCTTCTATTTTGACCCGTTTCAGGCACAGAAATGACTTTAAACACACTTATTTTAGTTGACAAAGTCCTAATTCACATCCAACAGTAATTTAGAGTCAAAAGATTAAATGTTAAAATTTCATCATTATAGACCATTTTGGGATCGTTCGACAGGTCCGGAGTCATCGTTTTTCATCCGAAAATTGATTTTTTGGACTGTACCAAAAATGATTCAAAATGTCAATTGGATCATGCCTCATGTTGAATAAACACTTTTCAAACCCTCACAGTGACCAAAATTGCCATTTTTACAGAGTTTTGCTTACTCAAAAGCTTCAATTTTGACCCGTTTCAGGCACAGAAATGACTTTAAACACACTTATTTTAGTTGACAAAGTCCTAATTCACATCCAACAGTAATTTAGAGTCAAAAGATTAAATGTTAAAATTTCATCATTATAGACCATTTTGGGATCGTTCGACAGGTCCGGAGTCATCGTTTTTCATCCGAAAATTGATTTTTTGGACTGTACCAAAAAGTATTCAAAATGTCAATTGGATCATGCCTCATGTTGAATAACCACTTTTTAAACCCTCACAGTGACCAAAATTGCCATTTTTACAGAGTTTTGCTTACTCAAAAGCTTCCATTTTGACCCGTTTCAGGCACAGAAATGACTTTAAACACACTTATTCTAGTTGACAAAGTCATAATTCACATCCAACAGTCATTTAGAGTCAAAAGATTAAATGTTGAAATGTCATCATTATAGACCATTTTGGGATCGTTCGACAGGTCCGGAGTCATCGTTTTTCATCCGAAAATTGATTTTTTGGACTGTACCAAAAATGATTCAAAATGTCAATTGGATCATGCCTCATGTTGAATAACCACTTTTTAAACCCTCACAATGACCAAAATTGCCATTTTTACAGAGTTTTGCTTACTCAAAAGCTTCAATTTTGACCCGTTTCAGTTACAGAAATGACTTTAAACACACTTATTCTAGTTGACAAAGTCATAATTCACATCCAACAGTAATTTAGAGTCAAAAGATTAAATGTTGAAATTTCATCATTATAGACCATTTTGGGATCGTTCGACAGGTCCGGAGTCATCGTTTTTCATCCGAAAATTGATTTTTTGGACTGTACCAAAAATGATTCGAAATGTCAATTGGATCATGCCTCATGTTGAATAACCACTTTTTAAACGCTCACAGTGACCAAAATTGCCATTTTTACAGAGTTTTGCTTACTCAAAAGCTTCCATTTTGACCCGTTTCAGGCACAGAAATGACTTTAAACACACTTATTCTAGTTGACAAAGTCATAATTCACATCCAACAGTAATTTAGAGTCAAAAGATTAAATGTTGAAATTTCATCATTATAGACCATTTTGGTATCGTTCGACAGGTCCGGAGTCATCGTTTTTCATCCGAAAATTGATTTTTTGGACTGTACCAACAATGATTCAAAATGTCAATTGGATCATGCCTCATGTTGAATAACCACTTTTTAAACCCTCACAGTGACCAAAATTGCCATTTTTACAGAGTTTTGCTTACTCAAAAGCTTCCATTTTGACCCGTTTCAGGCACAGAAATGACTTTAAACACACTTATTCTAGTTGACAAAGTCATAATTCACATCCAACAGTAATTTAGAGTCAAAAGATTAAATGTTGAAATTTCATCATTATAGACCATTTTGGTATCGTTCGACAGGTCCGGAGTCATCGTTTTTCATCCGAAAATTGATTTTTTTGGACTGTACCAAAAATGATTCAAAATGTCAATTGGATCATGCCTCATGTTGAATAACCACTTTTTAAACCCTCACAGTGACCAAAATTGCCATTTTTACAGAGTTTTGCTTACTCAAAAGCTTCAATTTTGACCCGTTTCAGGCACAGAAATGACTTTAAACACACGTATTTTAGTTGACAAAGTCCTAATTCACATCCAACAGTAATTTAGAGTCAAAAGATTAAATGTTAAAATTTCATCATTATAGACCATTTTGGGATCGTTCGACAAGTCCGGAGTCATCGTTTTTCATCCGAAAATTGATTTTTTGGACTGTACCAAAAATGATTCAAAATGTCAATTGGATCATTCCTCATGTTGAATAACCACTTTTTAAACCCTCACAGTGACAAAAAATTGCAATTTTTACAGAGTTTTGCTTACTCAAAAGCTTCCATTTTGACCCGTTTCAGGCACAGAAATGACTTTAAACACACTTATTCTAGTTGACAAAGTCATAATTCACATCCAACATTCATTTAGAGTCAAAAGATTAAATGTTGAAATTTCATCATTATAGACCATTTTGGGATCGTTCGACAGGTCCGGAGTCATCGTTTTTCATCCGAAAATTGATTTTTTGGACTGTACCAAAAATGATTCAAAATGTCAATTGGATCATGCCTCATGTTGAATAACCACTTTTTAAACCCTCACAGTGACCAAAATTGCCATTTTTACAGAGTTTTGCTTACTCAAAAGCTTCCATTTTGACCCGTTTCAGGCACAGAAATGACTTTAAACACACCTATTCTAGTTGACAAAGTCATAATTCACATCCAACAGTAATTTAGAGTCAAAAGATTAAATGTTGAAATTTCATCATTATAGACCATTTTGGTATCGTTCGACAGGTCCGGAGTCATCGTTTTTCATCCGAAAATTGATTTTTTGGACTGTACCAACAATGATTCAAAATGTCAATTGGATCATGCCTCATGTTGAATAACCACTTTTTAAACCCCCACAGTGACCAAAATTGCCATATTTACAGAGTTTTGCTTACTCAAAAGCTTCCATTTTGACCCGTTTCAGGCACAGAAATGACTTTAAACACACTTATTCTAGTTGACAAAGTCATAATTCACATCCAACAGTAATTTAGAGTCAAAAGATTAAATGTTGAAATTTCATCATTATAGACCATTTTGGGAACGTTCGACATGTCCGGAGTCATCGTTTTTCATCCGAAAATTGATTTTTTGGACTGTACCAAAAATGATTCAAAATGTCAATTGGATCATGCCTCATGTTGAATAACCACTTTTTAAACCCTCACAGTGACCAAAATTGCCATTTTAACAGAGTTTTGCTTACTCAAAAGCTTCCATTTTGACCCGTTTCAGGCACAGAAATGACTTTAAACACACTTATTCTAGTTGACAAAGTCATAATTCACATCCAACAGTAATTTAGAGTCAAAAGATTAAATGTTGAAATTTCATCATTATAGACCATTTTGGTATCGTTCGACAGGTCCGGAGTCATCGTTTTTCATCCGAAAATTGATTTTTTGGACTGTACCAAAAATGATTCAAAATGTCAATTGGATCATGCCTCATGTTGAATAACCACTTTTTAAACCCTCACAGTGACCAAAATTGCCATTTTTACAGAGTTTTGCTTACTCAAAAGCTTCTATTTTGACCCGTTTCAGGCACAGAAATGACTTTAAACACACTTATTCTAGTTGACAAAGTCATAATTCACATCCAACAGTAATTTAGAGTCAAAAGATTAAATGTTGAAATTTCATCGTTATAGACCATTTTATGATCGTTCGACAGGTCCGGAGTCATCGTTTTTCATCCGAAAATTGATTTTTTGGACTGTACCAAAAATGATTCAAAATGTCAATTGGATCATGCCTCATGTTGAATAACCACTTTTTAAACCCTCACAGTGACCAAAATTGCCATTTTTACAGAGTTTTGCTTACTCAAAAGCTTCCATTTTGATCCGTTTCAGGCACAGAAATGACTTTAAACACACTTATTCTAGTTGACAAAGTCATAATTCACATCCAACAGTAATTTAGAGTCAAAAGATTAAATGTTGAAATTTCATCATTATAGACCATTTTGGTATCGTTCGACAGGTCCGGAGTCATCGTTTTTCATCCGAAAATTGATTTTTTGGACTGTACCAAAAATGATTCAAAATGTCAATTGGATCATGCCTCATGTTGAATAACCACTTTTTAAACCCTCACAGTGACCAAAATTGCCATTTTTACAGAGTTTTGCTTACTCAAAAGCTTCCATTTTGACCCGTTTCAGGCACAGAAATGACTTTAAACACACTTATTCTAGTTGACAAAGTCATAATTCACATCCAACAGTAATTTAGAGTCAAAAGATTAAATGTTGAAATTTCATCATTATAGACCATTTTGGTATCGTTCGACAGGTCCGGAGTCATCGTTTTTCATCCGAAAATTGATTTTTTGGACTGTACCAAAAATGATTCAAAATGTCAATTGGATCATGCCTCATGTTGAATAACCACTTTTTAAACCCTCACAGTGACCAAAATTGCCATTTTTACAGAGTTTTGCTTACTCAAAAGCTTCCATTTTGACCCGTTTCAGGCACAGAAATGACTTTAAACACACTTATTCTAGTTGACAAAGTCATAATTCACATCCAACAGTAATTTAGAGTCAAAAGATTAAATGTTGAAATTTCATCGTTATAGACCATTTTATGATCGTTCGACAGGTCCGGAGTCATCGTTTTTCATCCGAAAATTGATTTTTTGGACTGTACCAAAAATGATTCAAAATGTCAATTGGATCATGCCTCATGTTGAATAACCACTTTTTAAACCCTCACAGTGACCAAAATTGCCATTTTTACAGAGTTTTGCTTACTCAAAAGCTTCCATTTTGATCCGTTTCAGGCACAGAAATGACTTTAAACACACTTATTCTAGTTGACAAAGTCATAATTCACATCCAACAGTAATTTAGAGTCAAAAGATTAAATGTTGAAATTTCATCATTATAGACCATTTTGGTATCGTTCGACAGGTCCGGAGTCATCGTTTTTCATCCGAAAATTGATTTTTTGGACTGTACCAAAAATGATTCAAAATGTCAATTGGATCATGCCTCATGTTGAATAACCACTTTTTAAACCCTCACAGTGACCAAAATTGCCATTTTTACAGAGTTTTGCTTACTCAAAAGCTTCAATTTTGACCCGTTTCAGGCACAGAAATGACTCTAAACACACTTATTTTAGTTGACAAAGTCCTAATTCACATCCAACAGTAATTTAGAGTCAAAAGATTAAATGTTAAAATTTCATCATTATAGACAATTTTGGGATCGTTCGACAGGTCCGGAGTCATCGTTTTTCATCCGAAAATTGGTTTTTTGGACTGTACCAAAAATGATTCAAAATGTCAATTGGATCATGCCTCATGTTGAATAACCACTTTTTAAACCCTCACAGTGACCAAAATTGCCATTTTTACAGAGTTTTGCTTACTCAAAAGCTTCAATTTTGACCCGTTTCAGGCACAGAAATGACTTTAAACACACTTATTTTAGTTGACAAAGTCCTAATTCACATCCAACAGTCCTTTAGTGTCAAAAGATTAAATGTTGAAATTTCATCATTATAGACCATTTTGGGATCGTTCGACAGGTCCGGAGTCATCGTTTTTCATCCGAAAATTGATTTTTTGGACTGTACCAAAAATGATTCAAAATGTCAATTGGATCATGCCTCATGTTGAATAACCACTTTTTAAACCCTCACAGTGACCAAAATTGCCATTTTTACAGAGTTTTGCTTACTCAAAAGCTTCCATTTTGACCCGTTTCAGGCACAGAAATGACTTTAAACACACCTATTCTAGTTGACAAAGTCATAATTCACATCCAACAGTAATTTAGAGTCAAAAGATTAAATGTTGAAATTTCATCATTATAGACCATTTTGGGAACGTTCGACATGTCCGGAGTCATCGTTTTTCATCCGAAAATTGATTTTTTGGACTGTACCAAAAATGATTCAAAATGTCAATTGGATCATGCCTCATGTTGAATAACCACTTTTTAAACCCTCACAGTGACCAAAATTGCCATTTTAACAGAGTTTTGCTTACTCAAAAGCTTCCATTTTGACCCGTTTCAGGCACAGAAATGACTTTAAACACACTTATTCTAGTTGACAAAGTCATAATTCACATCCAACAGTAATTTAGAGTCAAAAGATTAAATGTTGAAATTTCATCATTATAGACCATTTTGGTATCGTTCGACAGGTCCGGAGTCATCGTTTTTCATCCGAAAATTGATTTTTTGGACTGTACCAAAAATGATTCAAAATGTCAATTGGATCATGCCTCATGTTGAATAACCACTTTTTAAACCCTCACAGTGACCAAAATTGCCATTTTTACAGAGTTTTGCTTACTCAAAAGCTTCTATTTTGACCCGTTTCAGGCACAGAAATGACTTTAAACACACTTATTCTAGTTGACAAAGTCATAATTCACATCCAACAGTAATTTAGAGTCAAAAGATTAAATGTTGAAATTTCATCGTTATAGACCATTTTATGATCGTTCGACAGGTCCGGAGTCATCGTTTTTCATCCGAAAATTGATTTTTTGGACTGTACCAAAAATGATTCAAAATGTCAATTGGATCATGCCTCATGTTGAATAACCACTTTTTAAACCCTCACAGTGACCAAAATTGCCATTTTTACAGAGTTTTGCTTACTCAAAAGCTTCCATTTTGACCCGTTTCAGGCACAGAAATGACTTTAAACACACTTATTTTAGTTGACAAAGTCATAATTCACATCCAACAGTAATTTAGAGTCAAAAGATTAAATGTTAAAATTTCATCATTATAGACCATTTTGGGATCGTTCGACAGGTCCGGAGTCATCGTTTTTCATCCGAAAATTGATTTTTTGGACTGTACCAAAAATGATTCAAAATGTCAATTGGATCATTCCTCATGTTGAATAACCACTTTTTAAACCCTCACAGTGACAAAAAATTGCAATTTTTACAGAGTTTTGCTTACTCAAAAGCTTCCATTTTGACCCGTTTCAGGCACAGAAATGACTTTAAACACACTTATTCTAGTTGACAAAGTCATAATTCACATCCAACAGTCATTTAGAGTCAAAAGATTAAATGTTGAAATTTCATCATTATAGACCATTTTGGGATCGTTCGACAGGTCCGGAGTCATCGTTTTTCATCCGTAAATTGATTTTTTGGACTGTACCAAAAATGATTCAAAATGTCAATTGGATCATGCCTCATGTTGAATAACCACTTTTTAAACCCTCACAGTGACCAAAATTGCCATTTTTACAGAGTTTTGCTTACTCAAAAGCTTCCATTTTGACCCGTTTCAGGCACAGAAATGACTTTAAACACACTTATTCTAGTTGACAAAGTCATAATTCACATCCAACAGTCCTTTAGTGTCAAAAGATTAAATGTTGAAATTTCATCATTATAGACCATTTTGGGATCGTTCGACAGGTCCGGAGTCATCGTTTTTCATCCGAAAATTGATTTTTTGGACTGTACCAAAAATGATTCAAAATGTCAATTGGATCATGCCTCATGTTGAATAACCACTTTTTAAACCCTCACAATGACCAAAATTGCCATTTTTACAGAGTTTTGCTTACTCAAAAGCTTCAATTTTGACCCGTTTCAGTTACAGAAATGACTTTAAACACACTTATTCTAGTTGACAAAGTCATAATTCACATCCAACAGTAATTTAGAGTCAAAAGATTAAATGTTGAAATTTCATCATTATAGACCATTTTGGGATCGTTCGACAGGTCCGGAGTCATCGTTTTTCATCCGAAAATTGATTTTTTGGACTGTACCAAAAATGATTCGAAATGTCAATTGGATCATGCCTCATGTTGAATAACCACTTTTTAAACGCTCACAGTGACCAAAATTGCCATTTTTACAGAGTTTTGCTTACTCAAAAGCTTCCATTTTGACCCGTTTCAGGCACAGAAATGACTTTAAACACACTTATTCTAGTTGACAAAGTCATAATTCACATCCAACAGTAATTTAGAGTCAAAAGATTAAATGTTGAAATTTCATCATTATAGACCATTTTGGTATCGTTCGACAGGTCCGGAGTCATCGTTTTTCATCCGAAAATTGATTTTTTGGACTGTACCAACAATGATTCAAAATGTCAATTGGATCATGCCTCATGTTGAATAACCACTTTTTAAACCCTCACAGTGACCAAAATTGCCATTTTTACAGAGTTTTGCTTACTCAAAAGCTTCCATTTTGACCCGTTTCAGGCACAGAAATGACTTTAAACACACTTATTCTAGTTGACAAAGTCATAATTCACATCCAACAGTAATTTAGAGTCAAAAGATTAAATGTTGAAATTTCATCATTATAGACCATTTTGGTATCGTTCGACAGGTCCGGAGTCATCGTTTTTCATCCGAAAATTGATTTTTTGGACTGTACCAAAAATGATTCAAAATGTCAATTGGATCATGCCTCATGTTGAATAACCACTTTTTAAACCCTCACAGTGACCAAAATTGCCATTTTTACAGAGTTTTGCTTACTCAAAAGCTTCAATTTTGACCCGTTTCAGGCACAGAAATGACTTTAAACACACTTATTTTAGTTGACAAAGTCCTAATTCACATCCAACAGTAATTTAGAGTCAAAAGATTAAATGTTAAAATTTCATCATTATAGACCATTTTGGGATCGTTCGACAGGTCCGGAGTCATCGTTTTTCATCCGAAAATTGATTTTTTGGACTGTACCAAAAATGATTCAAAATGTCAATTGGATCATGCCTCATGTTGAATAACCACTTTTTAAACCCTCACAGTGACCAAAATTGCCATTTTTACAGAGTTTTGCTTACTCAAAAGCTTCCATTTTGACCCGTTTCAGGCACAGAAATGACTTTAAACACACCTATTCTAGTTGACAAAGTCATAATTCACATCCAACAGTAATTTAGAGTCAAAAGATTAAGTGTTGAAATTTCATCATTATAGACCATTTTGGTATCGTTCGACAGGTCCGGAGTCATCGTTTTTCATCCGAAAATTGATTTTTTGGACTGTACCAAAAATGATTCAAAATGTCAATTGGATCATGCCTCATGTTGAATAACCACTTTTTAAACCCTCACAGTGACCAAAATTGCCATTTTTACAGAGTTTTGCTTACTCAAAAGCTTCCATTTTGACCCGTTTCAGGCACAGAAATGACTTTAAACACACTTATTCTAGTTGACAAAGTCATAATTCACATCCAACAGTAATTTAGAGTCAAAAGATTAAATGTTGAAATTTCATCATTATAGACCATTTTGGTATCGTTCGACAGGTCCGGAGTCATCGTTTTTCATCCGAAAATTGATTTTTTGGACTGTACCAAAAATGATTCAAAATGTCAATTGGATCATGCCTCATGTTGAATAACCACTTTTTAAACCCTCACAGTGACCAAAATTGCCATTTTTACAGAGTTTTGCTTACTCAAAAGCTTCTATTTTGACCCGTTTCAGGCACAGAAATGACTTTAAACACACTTATTCTAGTTGACAAAGTCATAATTCACATCCAACAGTAATTTAGAGTCAAAAGATTAAATGTTGAAATTTCATCGTTATAGACCATTTTATGATCGTTCGACAGGTCCGGAGTCATCGTTTTTCATCCGAAAATTGGTTTTTTGGACTGTACCAAAAATGATTCAAAATGTCAATTGGATCATGCCTCATGTTGAATAACCACTTTTTAAACCCTCACAGTGACCAAAATTGCCATTTTTACAGAGTTTTGCTTACTCAAAAGCTTCCATTTTGACCCGTTTCAGGCACAGAAATGACTTTAAACACACTTATTCTAGTTGACAAAGTCATAATTCACATCCAACAGTAATTTAGAGTCAAAAGATTAAATGTTGAAATTTCATCATTATAGACCATTTTGGTATCGTTCGACAGGTCCGGAGTCATCGTTTTTCATCCGAAAATTGATTTTTTGGACTGTACCAACAATGATTCAAAATGTCAATTGGATCATGCCTCATGTTGAATAACCACTTTTTAAACCCTCACAGTGACCAAAATTGCCATTTTTACAGAGTTTTGCTTACTCAAAAGCTTCCATTTTGACCCGTTTCAGGCACAGAAATGACTTTAAACACACTTATTCTAGTTGACAAAGTCATAATTCACATCCAACAGTAATTTAGAGTCAAAAGATTAAATGTTGAAATTTCATCATTATAGACCATTTTGGTATCGTTCGACAGGTCCGGAGTCATCGTTTTTCATCCGAAAATTGATTTTTTGGACTGTACCAAAAATGATTCAAAATGTCAATTGGATCATGCCTCATGTTGAATAACCACTTTTTAAACCCTCACAGTGACCAAAATTGCCATTTTTACAGAGTTTTGCTTACTCAAAAGCTTCAATTTTGACCCGTTTCAGGCACAGAAATGACTTTAAACACACTTATTTTAGTTGACAAAGTCCTAATTCACATCCAACAGTAATTTAGAGTCAAAAGATTAAATGTTAAAATTTCATCATTATAGACCATTTTGGGATCGTTCGACAGGTCCGGAGTCATCGTTTTTCATCCGAAAATTGATTTTTTGGACTGTACCAAAAATGATTCAAAATGTCAATTGGATCATGCCTCATGTTGAATAACCACTTTTTAAACCCTCACAGTGACCAAAATTGCCATTTTTACAGAGTTTTGCTTACTCAAAAGCTTCCATTTTGACCCGTTTCAGGCACAGAAATGACTTTAAACACACCTATTCTAGTTGACAAAGTCATAATTCACATCCAACAGTAATTTAGAGTCAAAAGATTAAGTGTTGAAATTTCATCATTATAGACCATTTTGGTATCGTTCGACAGGTCCGGAGTCATCGTTTTTCATCCGAAAATTGATTTTTTGGACTGTACCAAAAATGATTCAAAATGTCAATTGGATCATGCCTCATGTTGAATAACCACTTTTTAAACCCTCACAGTGACCAAAATTGCCATTTTTACAGAGTTTTGCTTACTCAAAAGCTTCCATTTTGACCCGTTTCAGGCACAGAAATGACTTTAAACACACTTATTCTAGTTGACAAAGTCATAATTCACATCCAACAGTAATTTAGAGTCAAAAGATTAAATGTTGAAATTTCATCATTATAGACCATTTTGGTATCGTTCGACAGGTCCGGAGTCATCGTTTTTCATCCGAAAATTGATTTTTTGGACTGTACCAAAAATGATTCAAAATGTCAATTGGATCATGCCTCATGTTGAATAACCACTTTTTAAACCCTCACAGTGACCAAAATTGCCATTTTTACAGAGTTTTGCTTACTCAAAAGCTTCTATTTTGACCCGTTTCAGGCACAGAAATGACTTTAAACACACTTATTCTAGTTGACAAAGTCATAATTCACATCCAACAGTAATTTAGAGTCAAAAGATTAAATGTTGAAATTTCATCGTTATAGACCATTTTATGATCGTTCGACAGGTCCGGAGTCATCGTTTTTCATCCGAAAATTGATTTTTTGGACTGTACCAAAAATGATTCAAAATGTCAATTGGATCATGCCTCATGTTGAATAACCACTTTTTAAACCCTCACAGTGACCAAAATTGCCATTTTTACAGAGTTTTGCTTACTCAAAAGCTTCAATTTTGACCCGTTTCAGGCACAGAAATGACTCTAAACACACTTATTTTAGTTGACAAAGTCCTAATTCACATCCAACAGTAATTTAGAGTCAAAAGATTAAATGTTAAAATTTCATCATTATAGACAATTTTGGGATCGTTCGACAGGTCCGGAGTCATCGTTTTTCATCCGAAAATTGGTTTTTTGGACTGTACCAAAAATGATTCAAAATGTCAATTGGATCATGCCTCATGTTGAATAACCACTTTTTAAACCCTCACAGTGACCAAAATTGCCATTTTTACAGAGTTTTGCTTACTCAAAAGCTTCAATTTTGACCCGTTTCAGGCACAGAAATGACTTTAAACACACTTATTTTAGTTGACAAAGTCCTAATTCACATCCAACAGTAATTTAGAGTCAAAAGATTAAATGTTAAAATTTCATCATTATAGACCATTTTGGGATCGTTCGACAGGTCCGGAGTC
Organism: Lissotriton vulgaris; assembly: GCF_964263255.1. Taxonomy (NCBI): domain Eukaryota; kingdom Metazoa; phylum Chordata; class Amphibia; order Caudata; family Salamandridae; genus Lissotriton; species Lissotriton vulgaris. The sequence goes on from NW_028242884.1 coordinate 634,966, forward strand.
ATCGTTTTTCATCCGAAAATTGATTTTTTGGACTGTACCAAAAATGATTCAAAATGTCAATTGGATCATGCCTCATGTTGAATAACCACTTTTTAAACCCTCACAGTGACCAAAATTGCCATTTTACAGAGTTTTGCTTACTCAAAAGCTTCAATTTTGACCCGTTTCAGGCACAGAAATGACTTTAAACACACTTATTTTAGTTGACAAAGTCCTAATTCACATCCAACAGTAATTTAGAGTCAAAAGATTAAATGTTAAAATTTCATCATTATAGACCATTTTGGGATCGTTCGACAGGTCCGGAGTCATCGTTTTTCATCCGAAAATTGATTTTTTGGACTGTACCAAAAATGATTCAAAATGTCAATTGGATCATTCCTCATGTTGAATAACCACTTTTTAAACCCTCACAGTGACAAAAAATTGCAATTTTTACAGAGTTTTGCTTACTCAAAAGCTTCCATTTTGACCCGTTTCAGGCACAGAAATGACTTTAAACACACTTATTCTAGTTGACAAAGTCATAATTCACATCCAACAGTCATTTAGAGTCAAAAGATTAAATGTTGAAATTTCATCATTATAGACCATTTTGGGATCGTTCGACAGGTCCGGAGTCATCGTTTTTCATCCGAAAATTGATTTTTTGGACTGTACCAAAAATGATTCAAAATGTCAATTGGATCATGCCTCATGTTGAATAACCACTTTTTAAACCCTCACAGTGACCAAAATTGCCATTTTTACAGAGTTTTGCTTACTCAAAAGCTTCCATTTGACCCGTTTCAGGCACAGAAATGACTTTAAACACACTTATTCTAGTTGACAAAGTCATAATTCACATCCAACAGTCCTTTAGTGTCAAAAGATTAAATGTTGAAATTTCATCATTATAGACCATTTTGGGATCGTTCGACAGGTCCGGAGTCATCGTTTTTCATCCGAAAATTGATTTTTTGGACTGTACCAAAAATGATTCAAAATGTCAATTGGATCATGCCTCATGTTGAATAACCACTTTTTAAACCCTCACAGTGACCAAAATTGCCATTTTTACAGAGTTTTGCTTACTCAAAAGCTTCCATTTTGACCCGTTTCAGGCACAGAAATGACTTTAAACACACCTATTCTAGTTGACAAAGTCATAATTCACATCCAACAGTAATTTAGAGTCAAAAGATTAAATGTTGAAATTTCATCATTATAGACCATTTTGGTATCGTTCGACAGGTCCGGAGTCATCGTTTTTCATCCGAAAATTGATTTTTTGGACTGTACCAACAATGATTCAAAATGTCAATTGGATCATGCCTCATGTTGAATAACCACTTTTTAAACCCCCACAGTGACCAAAATTGCCATATTTACAGAGTTTTGCTTACTCAAAAGCTTCCATTTTGACCCGTTTCAGGCACAGAAATGACTTTAAACACACTTATTCTAGTTGACAAAGTCATAATTCACATCCAACAGTAATTTAGAGTCAAAAGATTAAATGTTGAAATTTCATCATTATAGACCATTTTGGTATCGTTCGACAGGTCCGGAGTCATCGTTTTTCATCCGAAAATTGATTTTTTGGACTGTACCAAAAATGATTCAAAATGTCAATTGGATCATGCCTCATGTTGAATAACCACTTTTTAAACCCTCACAGTGACCAAAATTGCCATTTTTACAGAGTTTTGCTTACTCAAAAGCTTCTATTTTGACCCGTTTCAGGCACAGAAATGACTTTAAACACACTTATTCTAGTTGACAAAGTCATAATTCACATCCAACAGTAATTTAGAGTCAAAAGATTAAATGTTGAAATTTCATCGTTATAGACCATTTTATGATCGTTCGACAGGTCCGGAGTCATCGTTTTTCATCCGAAAATTGATTTTTTGGACTGTACCAAAAATGATTCAAAATGTCAATTGGATCATGCCTCATGTTGAATAACCACTTTTTAAACCCTCACAGTGACCAAAATTGCCATTTTTACAGAGTTTTGCTTACTCAAAAGCTTCAATTTTGACCCGTTTCAGGCACAGAAATGACTTTAAACACACTTATTTTAGTTGACAAAGTCCTAATTCACATCCAACAGTAATTTAGAGTCAAAAGATTAAATGTTAAAATTTCATCATTATAGACCATTTTGGGATCGTTCGACAGGTCCGGAGTCATCGTTTTTCATCCGAAAATTGATTTTTTGGACTGTACCAAAAATGATACAAAATGTCAATTGGATCATTCCTCATGTTGAATAACCACTTTTTAAACCCTCACAGTGACAAAAAATTGCAATTTTTACAGAGTTTTGCTTACTCAAAAGCTTCCATTTTGACCCGTTTCAGGCACAGAAATGACTTTAAACACACTTATTCTAGTTGACAAAGTCATAATTCACATCCAACAGTCATTTAGAGTCAAAAGATTAAATGTTGAAATTTCATCATTATAGACCATTTTGGGATCGTTCGACAGGTCCGGAGTCATCGTTTTTCATCCGAAAATTGATTTTTTGGACTGTACCAAAAATGATTCAAAATGTCAATTGGATCATGCCTCATGTTGAATAACCACTTTTTAAACCCTCACAGTGACCAAAATTGCCATTTTTACAGAGTTTTGCTTACTCAAAAGCTTCCATTTTGACCCGTTTCAGGCACAGAAATGACTTTAAACACACTTATTCTAGTTGACAAAGTCATAATTCACATCCAACAGTCCTTTAGTGTCAAAAGATTAAATGTTGAAATTTCATCATTATAGACCATTTTGGGATCGTTCGACAGGTCCGGAGTCATCGTTTTTCATCCGAAAATTGATTTTTTGGACTGTACCAAAAATGATTCAAAATGTCAATTGGATCATGCCTCATGTTGAATAACCACTTTTTAAACCCTCACAGTGACCAAAATTGCCATTTTTACAGAGTTTTGCTTACTCAAAAGCTTCCATTTTGACCCGTTTCAGGCACAGAAATGACTTTAAACACACCTATTCTAGTTGACAAAGTCATAATTCACATCCAACAGTAATTTAGAGTCAAAAGATTAAATGTTGAAATTTCATCATTATAGACCATTTTGGTATCGTTCGACAGGTCCGGAGTCATCGTTTTTCATCCGAAAATTGATTTTTTGGACTGTACCAACAATGATTCAAAATGTCAATTGGATCATGCCTCATGTTGAATAACCACTTTTTAAACCCCCACAGTGACCAAAATTGCCATATTTACAGAGTTTTGCTTACTCAAAAGCTTCCATTTTGACCCGTTTCAGGCACAGAAATGACTTTAAACACACTTATTCTAGTTGACAAAGTCATAATTCACATCCAACAGTAATTTAGAGTCAAAAGATTAAATGTTGAAATTTCATCATTATAGACCATTTTGGGAACGTTCGACATGTCCGGAGTCATCGTTTTTCATCCGAAAATTGATTTTTTGGACTGTACCAAAAATGATTCAAAATGTCAATTGGATCATGCCTCATGTTGAATAACCACTTTTTAAACCCTCACAGTGACCAAAATTGCCATTTTAACAGAGTTTTGCTTACTCAAAAGCTTCCATTTTGACCCGTTTCAGGCACAGAAATGACTTTAAACACACTTATTCTAGTTGACAAAGTCATAATTCACATCCAACAGTAATTTAGAGTCAAAAGATTAAATGTTGAAATTTCATCATTATAGACCATTTTGGTATCGTTCGACAGGTCCGGAGTCATCGTTTTTCATCCGAAAATTGATTTTTTGGACTGTACCAAAAATGATTCAAAATGTCAATTGGATCATGCCTCATGTTGAATAACCACTTTTTAAACCCTCACAGTGACCAAAATTGCCATTTTTACAGAGTTTTGCTTACTCAAAAGCTTCAATTTTGACCAGTTTCAGGCACAGAAATGACTCTAAACACACTTATTTTAGTTGACAAAGTCCTAATTCACATCCAACAGTAATTTAGAGTCAAAAGACTAAATGTTAAAATTTCATCATTATAGACCATTTTGGGATCGTTCGACAGGTCCGGAGTCATCGTTTTTCATCCGAAAATTGATTTTTTGGACTGTACCAAAAATGATTCAAAATGTCAATTGGATCATGCCTCATGTTGAATAACCACTTTTTAAACCCTCACAGTGACCAAAATTGCCATTTTTACAGAGTTTTGCTTACTCAAAAGCTTCAATTTTGACCCGTTTCAGGCACAGAAATGACTTTAAACACACTTATTTTAGTTGACAAAGTCCTAATTCACATCCAACAGTAATTTAGAGTCAAAAGATTAAATGTTAAAATTTCATCATTATAGACCATTTTGGGATCGTTCGACAGGTCCGGAGTCATCGTTTTTCATCCGAAAATTGATTTTTTGGACTGTACCAAAAATGATTCAAAATGTCAATTGGATCATTCCTCATGTTGAATAACCACTTTTTAAACCCTCACAGTGACAAAAAATTGCAATTTTTACAGAGTTTTGCTTACTCAAAAGCTTCCATTTTGACCCGTTTCAGGCACAGAAATGACTTTAAACACACTTATTCTAGTTGACAAAGTCATAATTCACATCCAACAGTCATTTAGAGTCAAAAGATTAAATGTTGAAATTTCATCATTATAAACCATTTTGGGATCGTTCGACAGGTCCGGAGTCATCGTTTTTCATCCGAAAATTGATTTTTTTGACTGTACCAAAAATGATTCAAAATGTCAATTGGATCATGCCTCATGTTGAATAACCACTTTTTAAACCCTCACAGTGACCAAAATTGCCATTTTTACAGAGTTTTGCTTACTCAAAAGCTTCCATTTTGACCCGTTTCAGGCACAGAAATGACTTTAAACACACTTATTCTAGTTGACAAAGTCATAATTCACATCCAACAGTCCTTTAGTGTCAAAAGATTAAATGTTGAAATTTCATCATTATAGACCATTTTGGGATCGTTCGACAGGTCCGGAGTCATCGTTTTTCATCCGAAAATTGATTTTTTGGACTGTACCAAAAATGATTCAAAATGTCAATTGGATCATGCCTCATGTTGAATAACCACTTTTTAAACCCTCACAGTGACCAAAATTGCCATTTTTACAGAGTTTTGCTTACTCAAAAGCTTCCATTTTGACCCGTTTCAGGCACAGAAATGACTTTAAACACACCTATTCTAGTTGACAAAGTCATAATTCACATCCAACAGTAATTTAGAGTCAAAAGATTAAATGTTGAAATTTCATCATTATAGACCATTTTGGTATCGTTCGACAGGTCCGGAGTCATCGTTTTTCATCCGAAAATTGATTTTTTGGACTGTACCAACAATGATTCAAAATGTCAATTGGATCATGCCTCATGTTGAATAACCACTTTTTAAACCCCCACAGTGACCAAAATTGCCATATTTACAGAGTTTTGCTTACTCAAAAGCTTCCATTTTGACCCGTTTCAGGCACAGAAATGACTTTAAACACACTTATTCTAGTTGACAAAGTCATAATTCACATCCAACAGTAATTTAGAGTCAAAAGATTAAATGTTGAAATTTCATCATTATAGACCATTTTGGGAACGTTCGACATGTCCGGAGTCATCGTTTTTCATCCGAAAATTGATTTTTTGGACTGTACCAAAAATGATTCAAAATGTCAATTGGATCATGCCTCATGTTGAATAACCACTTTTTAAACCCTCACAGTGACCAAAATTGCCATTTTAACAGAGTTTTGCTTACTCAAAAGCTTCCATTTTGACCCGTTTCAGGCACAGAAATGACTTTAAACACACTTATTCTAGTTGACAAAGTCATAATTCACATCCAACAGTAATTTAGAGTCAAAAGATTAAATGTTGAAATTTCATCATTATAGACCATTTTGGTATCGTTCGACAGGTCCGGAGTCATCGTTTTTCATCCGAAAATTGATTTTTTGGACTGTACCAAAAATGATTCAAAATGTCAATTGGATCATGCCTCATGTTGAATAACCACTTTTTAAATCCTCACAGTGACCAAAATTGCCATTTTTACAGAGTTTTGCTTACTCAAAAGCTTCCATTTTGACCCGTTTCAGGCACAGAAATGACTTTAAACACACTTATTCTAGTTGACAAAGTCATAATTCACATCCAACAGTCATTTAGAGTCAAAAGATTAAATGTTGAAATTTCATCATTATAGACCATTTTGGGATCGTTCGACAGGTCCGGAGTCATCGTTTTTCATCCGAAAATTGATTTTTTGGACTGTACCAAAAATGATTCAAAATGTCAATTGGATCATGCCTCATGTTGAATAACCACTTTTTAAACCCTCACAGTGACCAAAATTGCCATTTTTACAGAGTTTTGCTTACTCAAAAGCTTCCATTTGACCCGTTTCAGGCACAGAAATGACTTTAAACACACTTATTCTAGTTGACAAAGTCATAATTCACATCCAACAGTCCTTTAGTGTCAAAAGATTAAATGTTGAAATTTCATCATTATAGACCATTTTGGGATCGTTCGACAGGTCCGGAGTCATCGTTTTTCATCCGAAAATTGATTTTTTGGACTGTACCAAAAATGATTCAAAATGTCAATTGGATCATGCCTCATGTTGAATAACCACTTTTTAAACCCTCACAGTGACCAAAATTGCCATTTTTACAGAGTTTTGCTTACTCAAAAGCTTCCATTTTGACCCGTTTCAGGCACAGAAATGACTTTAAACACACCTATTCTAGTTGACAAAGTCATAATTCACATCCAACAGTAATTTAGAGTCAAAAGATTAAATGTTGAAATTTCATCATTATAGACCATTTTGGTATCGTTCGACAGGTCCGGAGTCATCGTTTTTCATCCGAAAATTGATTTTTTGGACTGTACCAACAATGATTCAAAATGTCAATTGGATCATGCCTCATGTTGAATAACCACTTTTTAAACCCCCACAGTGACCAAAATTGCCATATTTACAGAGTTTTGCTTACTCAAAAGCTTCCATTTTGACCCGTTTCAGGCACAGAAATGACTTTAAACACACTTATTCTAGTTGACAAAGTCATAATTCACATCCAACAGTAATTTAGAGTCAAAAGATTAAATGTTGAAATTTCATCATTATAGACCATTTTGGTATCGTTCGACAGGTCCGGAGTCATCGTTTTTCATCCGAAAATTGATTTTTTGGACTGTACCAAAAATGATTCAAAATGTCAATTGGATCATGCCTCATGTTGAATAACCACTTTTTAAACCCTCACAGTGACCAAAATTGCCATTTTTACAGAGTTTTGCTTACTCAAAAGCTTCTATTTTGACCCGTTTCAGGCACAGAAATGACTTTAAACACACTTATTCTAGTTGACAAAGTCATAATTCACATCCAACAGTAATTTAGAGTCAAAAGATTAAATGTTGAAATTTCATCGTTATAGACCATTTTATGATCGTTCGACAGGTCCGGAGTCATCGTTTTTCATCCGAAAATTGATTTTTTGGACTGTACCAAAAATGATTCAAAATGTCAATTGGATCATGCCTCATGTTGAATAACCACTTTTTAAACCCTCACAGTGACCAAAATTGCCATTTTTACAGAGTTTTGCTTACTCAAAAGCTTCAATTTTGACCCGTTTCAGGCACAGAAATGACTTTAAACACACTTATTTTAGTTGACAAAGTCCTAATTCACATCCAACAGTAATTTAGAGTCAAAAGATTAAATGTTAAAATTTCATCATTATAGACCATTTTGGGATCGTTCGACAGGTCCGGAGTCATCGTTTTTCATCCGAAAATTGATTTTTTGGACTGTACCAAAAATGATACAAAATGTCAATTGGATCATTCCTCATGTTGAATAACCACTTTTTAAACCCTCACAGTGACAAAAAATTGCAATTTTTACAGAGTTTTGCTTACTCAAAAGCTTCCATTTTGACCCGTTTCAGGCACAGAAATGACTTTAAACACACTTATTCTAGTTGACAAAGTCATAATTCACATCCAACAGTCATTTAGAGTCAAAAGATTAAATGTTGAAATTTCATCATTATAGACCATTTTGGGATCGTTCGACAGGTCCGGAGTCATCGTTTTTCATCCGAAAATTGATTTTTTGGACTGTACCAAAAATGATTCAAAATGTCAATTGGATCATGCCTCATGTTGAATAACCACTTTTTAAACCCTCACAGTGACCAAAATTGCCATTTTTACAGAGTTTTGCTTACTCAAAAGCTTCCATTTTGACCCGTTTCAGGCACAGAAATGACTTTAAACACACTTATTCTAGTTGACAAAGTCATAATTCACATCCAACAGTCCTTTAGTGTCAAAAGATTAAATGTTGAAATTTCATCATTATAGACCATTTTGGGATCGTTCGACAGGTCCGGAGTCATCGTTTTTCATCCGAAAATTGATTTTTTGGACTGTACCAAAAATGATTCAAAATGTCAATTGGATCATGCCTCATGTTGAATAACCACTTTTTAAACCCTCACAGTGACCAAAATTGCCATTTTTACAGAGTTTTGCTTACTCAAAAGCTTCCATTTTGACCCGTTTCAGGCACAGAAATGACTTTAAACACACCTATTCTAGTTGACAAAGTCATAATTCACATCCAACAGTAATTTAGAGTCAAAAGATTAAATGTTGAAATTTCATCATTATAGACCATTTTGGTATCGTTCGACAGGTCCGGAGTCATCGTTTTTCATCCGAAAATTGATTTTTTGGACTGTACCAACAATGATTCAAAATGTCAATTGGATCATGCCTCATGTTGAATAACCACTTTTTAAACCCCCACAGTGACCAAAATTGCCATATTTACAGAGTTTTGCTTACTCAAAAGCTTCCATTTTGACCCGTTTCAGGCACAGAAATGACTTTAAACACACTTATTCTAGTTGACAAAGTCATAATTCACATCCAACAGTAATTTAGAGTCAAAAGATTAAATGTTGAAATTTCATCATTATAGACCATTTTGGGAACGTTCGACATGTCCGGAGTCATCGTTTTTCATCCGAAAATTGATTTTTTGGACTGTACCAAAAATGATTCAAAATGTCAATTGGATCATGCCTCATGTTGAATAACCACTTTTTAAACCCTCACAGTGACCAAAATTGCCATTTTAACAGAGTTTTGCTTACTCAAAAGCTTCCATTTTGACCCGTTTCAGGCACAGAAATGACTTTAAACACACTTATTCTAGTTGACAAAGTCATAATTCACATCCAACAGTAATTTAGAGTCAAAAGATTAAATGTTGAAATTTCATCATTATAGACCATTTTGGTATCGTTCGACAGGTCCGGAGTCATCGTTTTTCATCCGAAAATTGATTTTTTGGACTGTACCAAAAATGATTCAAAATGTCAATTGGATCATGCCTCATGTTGAATAACCACTTTTTAAACCCTCACAGTGACCAAAATTGCCATTTTTACAGAGTTTTGCTTACTCAAAAGCTTCAATTTTGACCAGTTTCAGGCACAGAAATGACTCTAAACACACTTATTTTAGTTGACAAAGTCCTAATTCACATCCAACAGTAATTTAGAGTCAAAAGACTAAATGTTAAAATTTCATCATTATAGACCATTTTGGGATCGTTCGACAGGTCCGGAGTCATCGTTTTTCATCCGAAAATTGATTTTTTGGACTGTACCAAAAATGATTCAAAATGTCAATTGGATCATGCCTCATGTTGAATAACCACTTTTTAAACCCTCACAGTGACCAAAATTGCCATTTTTACAGAGTTTTGCTTACTCAAAAGCTTCAATTTTGACCCGTTTCAGGCACAGAAATGACTTTAAACACACTTATTTTAGTTGACAAAGTCCTAATTCACATCCAACAGTAATTTAGAGTCAAAAGATTAAATGTTAAAATTTCATCATTATAGACCATTTTGGGATCGTTCGACAGGTCCGGAGTCATCGTTTTTCATCCGAAAATTGATTTTTTGGACTGTACCAAAAATGATTCAAAATGTCAATTGGATCATTCCTCATGTTGAATAACCACTTTTTAAACCCTCACAGTGACAAAAAATTGCAATTTTTACAGAGTTTTGCTTACTCAAAAGCTTCCATTTTGACCCGTTTCAGGCACAGAAATGACTTTAAACACACTTATTCTAGTTGACAAAGTCATAATTCACATCCAACAGTCATTTAGAGTCAAAAGATTAAATGTTGAAATTTCATCATTATAAACCATTTTGGGATCGTTCGACAGGTCCGGAGTCATCGTTTTTCATCCGAAAATTGATTTTTTTGACTGTACCAAAAATGATTCAAAATGTCAATTGGATCATGCCTCATGTTGAATAACCACTTTTTAAACCCTCACAGTGACCAAAATTGCCATTTTTACAGAGTTTTGCTTACTCAAAAGCTTCCATTTTGACCCGTTTCAGGCACAGAAATGACTTTAAACACACTTATTCTAGTTGACAAAGTCATAATTCACATCCAACAGTCCTTTAGTGTCAAAAGATTAAATGTTGAAATTTCATCATTATAGACCATTTTGGGATCGTTCGACAGGTCCGGAGTCATCGTTTTTCATCCGAAAATTGATTTTTTGGACTGTACCAAAAATGATTCAAAATGTCAATTGGATCATGCCTCATGTTGAATAACCACTTTTTAAACCCTCACAGTGACCAAAATTGCCATTTTTACAGAGTTTTGCTTACTCAAAAGCTTCCATTTTGACCCGTTTCAGGCACAGAAATGACTTTAAACACACCTATTCTAGTTGACAAAGTCATAATTCACATCCAACAGTAATTTAGAGTCAAAAGATTAAATGTTGAAATTTCATCATTATAGACCATTTTGGTATCGTTCGACAGGTCCGGAGTCATCGTTTTTCATCCGAAAATTGATTTTTTGGACTGTACCAACAATGATTCAAAATGTCAATTGGATCATGCCTCATGTTGAATAACCACTTTTTAAACCCCCACAGTGACCAAAATTGCCATATTTACAGAGTTTTGCTTACTCAAAAGCTTCCATTTTGACCCGTTTCAGGCACAGAAATGACTTTAAACACACTTATTCTAGTTGACAAAGTCATAATTCACATCCAACAGTAATTTAGAGTCAAAAGATTAAATGTTGAAATTTCATCATTATAGACCATTTTGGGAACGTTCGACATGTCCGGAGTCATCGTTTTTCATCCGAAAATTGATTTTTTGGACTGTACCAAAAATGATTCAAAATGTCAATTGGATCATGCCTCATGTTGAATAACCACTTTTTAAACCCTCACAGTGACCAAAATTGCCATTTTAACAGAGTTTTGCTTACTCAAAAGCTTCCATTTTGACCCGTTTCAGGCACAGAAATGACTTTAAACACACTTATTCTAGTTGACAAAGTCATAATTCACATCCAACAGTAATTTAGAGTCAAAAGATTAAATGTTGAAATTTCATCATTATAGACCATTTTGGTATCGTTCGACAGGTCCGGAGTCATCGTTTTTCATCCGAAAATTGATTTTTTGGACTGTACCAAAAATGATTCAAAATGTCAATTGGATCATGCCTCATGTTGAATAACCACTTTTTAAATCCTCACAGTGACCAAAATTGCCATTTTTACAGAGTTTTGCTTACTCAAAAGCTTCCATTTTGACCCGTTTCAGGCACAGAAATGACTTAAAACACACTTATTCTAGTTGACAAAGTCATAATTCACATCCAACAGTAATTTAGAGTCAAAAGATTAAATGTTGAAATTTCATCGTTATAGACCATTTTATGATCGTTCGACAGGTCCGGAGTCATCGTTTTTCATCCGAAAATTGATTTTTTGGACTGTACCAAAAATGATTCAAAATGTCAATTGGATCATGCCTCATGTTGAATAACCACTTTTTAAACCCTCACAGTGACCAAAATTGCCATTTTTACAGAGTTTTGCTTACTCAAAAGCATCCATTTTGACCCGTTTCAGGCACAGAAATGACTTTAAACACACTTATTCTAGTTGACAAAGTCATAATTCACATCCAACAGTAATTTAGAGTCAAAAGATTAAATGTTGAAATTTCATCATTATAGACCATTTTGGTATCGTTCGACAGGTCCGGAGTCATCGTTTTTCATCCGAAAATTGATTTTTTGGACTGTACCAAAAATGATTCAAAATGTCAATTGGATCATGCCTCATGTTGAATAACCACTTTTTAAACCCTCACAGTGACCAAAATTGCCATTTTTACAGAGTTTTGCTTACTCAAAAGCTTCAATTTTGACCCGTTTCAGGCACAGAAATGACTTTAAACACACTTATTTTAGTTGACAAAGTCCTAATTCACATCCAACAGTAATTTAGAGTCAAAAGATTAAATGTTAAAATTTCATCATTATAGACCATTTTGGGATCGTTCGACAGGTCCGGAGTCATCGTTTTTCATCCGAAAATTGATTTTTTGGACTGTACCAAAAATGATTCAAAATGTCAATTGGATCATGCCTCATGTTGAATAACCACTTTTTAAACCCTCACAGTGACCAAAAATGCCATTTTTACAGAGTTTTGCTTACTCAAAAGCTTCCATTTTGACCCGTTTCAGGCACAGAAATGACTTTAAACACACCTATTCTAGTTGACAAAGTCATAATTCACATCCAACAGTAATTTAGAGTCAAAAGATTAAGTGTTGAAATTTCATCATTATAGACCATTTTGGTATCGTTCGACAGGTCCGGAGTCATCGTTTTTCATCCGAAAATTGATTTTTTGGACTGTACCAAAAATGATTCAAAATGTCAATTGGATCATGCCTCATGTTGAATAACCACTTTTTAAACCCTCACAGTGACCAAAATTGCCATTTTTACAGAGTTTTGCTTACTCAAAAGCTTCCATTTTGACCCGTTTCAGGCACAGAAATGACTTTAAACACACTTATTCTAGTTGACAAAGTCATAATTCACATCCAACAGTAATTTAGAGTCAAAAGATTAAATGTTGAAATTTCATCATTATAGACCATTTTGGTATCGTTCGACAGGTCCGGAGTCATCGTTTTTCATCCGAAAATTGATTTTTTGGACTGTACCAAAAATGATTCAAAATGTCAATTGGATCATGCCTCATGTTGAATAACCACTTTTTAAACCCTCACAGTGACCAAAATTGCCATTTTTACAGAGTTTTGCTTACTCAAAAGCTTCTATTTTGACCCGTTTCAGGCACAGAAATGACTTTAAACACACTTATTCTAGTTGACAAAGTCATAATTCACATCCAACAGTAATTTAGAGTCAAAAGATTAAATGTTGAAATTTCATCGTTATAGACCATTTTATGATCGTTCGACAGGTCCGGAGTCATCGTTTTTCATCCGAAAATTGATTTTTTGGACTGTACCAAAAATGATTCAAAATGTCAATTGGATCATGCCTCATGTTGAATAACCACTTTTTAAACCCTCACAGTGACCAAAATTGCCATTTTTACAGAGTTTTGCTTACTCAAAAGCTTCAATTTTGACCCGTTTCAGGCACAGAAATGACTCTAAACACACTTATTTTAGTTGACAAAGTCCTAATTCACATCCAACAGTAATTTAGAGTCAAAAGATTAAATGTTAAAATTTCATCATTATAGACAATTTTGGGATCGTTCGACAGGTCCGGAGTCATCGTTTTTCATCCGAAAATTGGTTTTTTGGACTGTACCAAAAATGATTCAAAATGTCAATTGGATCATGCCTCATGTTGAATAACCACTTTTTAAACCCTCACAGTGACCAAAATTGCCATTTTTACAGAGTTTTGCTTACTCAAAAGCTTCAATTTTGACCCGTTTCAGGCACAGAAATGACTTTAAACACACTTATTTTAGTTGACAAAGTCCTAATTCACATCCAACAGTAATTTAGAGTCAAAAGATTAAATGTTAAAATTTCATCATTATAGACCATTTTGGGATCGTTCGACAGGTCCGGAGTCATCGTTTTTCATCCGAAAATTGATTTTTTGGACTGTACCAAAAATGATTCAAAATGTCAATTGGATCATGCCTCATGTTGAATAACCACTTTTTAAACCCTCACAGTGACCAAAATTGCCATTTTACAGAGTTTTGCTTACTCAAAAGCTTCAATTTTGACCCGTTTCAGGCACAGAAATGACTTTAAACACACTTATTTTAGTTGACAAAGTCCTAATTCACATCCAACAGTAATTTAGAGTCGAAAGATTAAATGTTAAAATTTCATCATTATAGACCATTTTGGGATCGTTCGACAGGTCCGGAGTCATCGTTTTTCATCCGAAAATTGATTTTTTGGACTGTACCAAAAATGATTCAAAATGTCAATTGGATCATTCCTCATGTTGAATAACCACTTTTTAAACCCTCACAGTGACAAAAAATTGCAATTTTTACAGAGTTTTGCTTACTCAAAAGCTTCCATTTTGACCCGTTTCAGGCACAGAAATGACTTTAAACACACTTATTCTAGTTGACAAAGTCATAATTCACATCCAACAGTCATTTAGAGTCAAAAGATTAAATGTTGAAATTTCATCATTATAGACCATTTTGGGATCGTTCGACAGGTCCGGAGTCATCGTTTTTCATCCGAAAATTGATTTTTTGGACTGTACCAAAAATGATTCAAAATGTCAATTGGATCATGCCTCATGTTGAATAACCACTTTTTAAACCCTCACAGTGACCAAAATTGCCATTTTTACAGAGTTTTGCTTACTCAAAATCTTCCATTTGACCCGTTTCAGGCACAGAAATGACTTTAAACACACTTATTCTAGTTGACAAAGTCATAATTCACATCCAACAGTCCTTTAGTGTCAAAAGATTAAATGTTGAAATTTCATCATTATAGACCATTTTGGGATCGTTCGACAGGTCCGGAGTCATCGTTTTTCATCCGAAAATTGATTTTTTGGACTGTACCAAAAATGATTCAAAATGTCAATTGGATCATGCCTCATGTTGAATAACCACTTTTTAAACCCTCACAGTGACCAAAATTGCCATTTTTACAGAGTTTTGCTTACTCAAAAGCTTCCATTTTGACCCGTTTCAGGCACAGAAATGACTTTAAACACACCTATTCTAGTTGACAAAGTCATAATTCACATCCAACAGTAATTTAGAGTCAAAAGATTAAATGTTGAAATTTCATCATTATAGACCATTTTGGTATCGTTCGACAGGTCCGGAGTCATCGTTTTTCATCCGAAAATTGATTTTTTGGACTGTACCAACAATGATTCAAAATGTCAATTGGATCATGCCTCATGTTGAATAACCACTTTTTAAACCCCCACAGTGACCAAAATTGCCATATTTACAGAGTTTTGCTTACTCAAAAGCTTCCATTTTGACCCGTTTCAGGCACAGAAATGACTTTAAACACACTTATTCTAGTTGACAAAGTCATAATTCACATCCAACAGTAATTTAGAGTCAAAAGATTAAATGTTGAAATTTCATCATTATAGACCATTTTGGGAACGTTCGACATGTCCGGAGTCATCGTTTTTCATCCGAAAATTGATTTTTTGGACTGTACCAAAAATGATTCAAAATGTCAATTGGATCATGCCTCATGTTGAATAACCACTTTTTAAACCCTCACAGTGACCAAAATTGCCATTTTAACAGAGTTTTGCTTACTCAAAAGCTTCCATTTTGACCCGTTTCAGGCACAGAAATGACTTTAAACACACTTATTCTAGTTGACAAAGTCATAATTCACATCCAACAGTAATTTAGAGTCAAAAGATTAAATGTTGAAATTTCATCATTATAGACCATTTTGGTATCGTTCGACAGGTCCGGAGTCATCGTTTTTCATCCGAAAATTGATTTTTTGGACTGTACCAAAAATGATTCAAAATGTCAATTGGATCATGCCTCATGTTGAATAACCACTTTTTAAACCCTCACAGTGACCAAAATTGCCATTTTTACAGAGTTTTGCTTACTCAAAAGCTTCTATTTTGACCCGTTTCAGGCACAGAAATGACTTTAAACACACTTATTCTAGTTGACAAAGTCATAATTCACATCCAACAGTAATTTAGAGTCAAAAGATTAAATGTTGAAATTTCATCGTTATAGACCATTTTATGATCGTTCGACAGGTCCGGAGTCATCGTTTTTCATCCGAAAATTGATTTTTTGGACTGTACCAAAAATGATTCAAAATGTCAATTGGATCATGCCTCATGTTGAATAACCACTTTTTAAACCCTCACAGTGACCAAAATTGCCATTTTTACAGAGTTTTGCTTACTCAAAAGCTTCAATTTTGACCCGTTTCAGGCACAGAAATGACTTTAAACACACTTATTTTAGTTGACAAAGTCCTAATTCACATCCAACAGTAATTTAGAGTCAAAAGATTAAATGTTAAAATTTCATCATTATAGACCATTTTGGGATCGTTCGACAGGTCCGGAGTCATCGTTTTTCATCCGAAAATTGATTTTTTGGACTGTACCAAAAATGATTCAAAATGTCAATTGGATCATTCCTCATGTTGAATAACCACTTTTTAAACCCTCACAGTGACAAAAAATTGCAATTTTTACAGAGTTTTGCTTACTCAAAAGCTTCCATTTTGACCCGTTTCAGGCACAGAAATGACTTTAAACACACTTATTCTAGTTGACAAAGTCATAATTCACATCCAACAGTCATTTAGAGTCAAAAGATTAAATGTTGAAATTTCATCATTATAGACCATTTTGGGATCGTTCGACAGGTCCGGAGTCATCGTTTTTCATCCGAAAATTGATTTTTTGGACTGTACCAAAAATGATTCAAAATGTCAATTGGATCATGCCTCATGTTGAATAACCACTTTTTAAACCCTCACAGTGACCAAAATTGCCATTTTTACAGAGTTTTGCTTACTCAAAAGCTTCCATTTTGACCCGTTTCAGGCACAGAAATGACTTTAAACACACTTATTCTAGTTGACAAAGTCATAATTCACATCCAACAGTCCTTTAGTGTCAAAAGATTAAATGTTGAAATTTCATCATTATAGACCATTTTGGGATCGTTCGACAGGTCCGGAGTCATCGTTTTTCATCCGAAAATTGATTTTTTGGACTGTACCAAAAATGATTCAAAATGTCAATTGGATCATGCCTCATGTTGAATAACCACTTTTTAAACCCTCACAGTGACCAAAATTGCCATTTTTACAGAGTTTTGCTTACTCAAAAGCTTCCATTTTGACCCGTTTCAGGCACAGAAATGACTTTAAACACACCTATTCTAGTTGACAAAGTCATAATTCACATCCAACAGTAATTTAAAGTCAAAAGATTAAATGTTGAAATTTCATCATTATAGACCATTTTGGTATCGTTCGACAGGTCCGGAGTCATCGTTTTTCATCCGAAAATTGATTTTTTGGACTGTACCAACAATGATTCAAAATGTCAATTGGATCATGCCTCATGTTGAATAACCACTTTTTAAACCCCCACAGTGACCAAAATTGCCATATTTACAGAGTTTTGCTTACTCAAAAGCTTCCATTTTGACCCGTTTCAGGCACAGAAATGACTTTAAACACACTTATTCTAGTTGACAAAGTCATAATTCACATCCAACAGTAATTTAGAGTCAAAAGATTAAATGTTGAAATTTCATCATTATAGACCATTTTGGGAACGTTCGACATGTCCGGAGTCATCGTTTTTCATCCGAAAATTGATTTTTTGGACTGTACCAAAAATGATTCAAAATGTCAATTGGATCATGCCTCATGTTGAATAACCACTTTTTAAACCCTCACAGTGACCAAAATTGCCATTTTAACAGAGTTTTGCTTACTCAAAAGCTTCCATTTTGACCCGTTTCAGGCACAGAAATGACTTTAAACACACTTATTCTAGTTGACAAAGTCATAATTCACATCCAACAGTAATTTAGAGTCAAAAGATTAAATGTTGAAATTTCATCATTATAGACCATTTTGGTATCGTTCGACAGGTCCGGAGTCATCGTTTTTCATCCGAAAATTGATTTTTTGGACTGTACCAAAAATGATTCAAAATGTCAATTGGATCATGCCTCATGTTGAATAACCACTTTTTAAACCCTCACAGTGACCAAAATTGCCATTTTTACAGAGTTTTGCTTAATCAAAAGCTTCCATTTTGACGCGTTTCAGGCACAGAAATGACTTTAAACACACTTATTCTAGTTGACAAAGTCATAATTCACATCCAACAGTCATTTAGTGTCAAAAGATTAAATGTTGAAATTTCATCATTATAGACCATTTTGGGATCGTTCGACAGGTCCGGAGTCATCGTTTTTCATCCGAAAATTGATTTTTTGGACTGTACCAAAAATGATTCAAAATGTCAATTGGATCATGCCTCATGTTGAATAACCACTTTTTAAACCCTCACAGTGACCAAAATTGCCATTTTTACAGAGTTTTGCTTACTCAAAAGCTTCCATTTTGACCCGTTTCAGGCACAGAAATGACTTTAAACACACTTATTCTAGTTGACAAAGTCATAATTCACATCCAACAGTAATTTAGAGTCAAAAGATTAAATGTTGAAATTTCATCATTATAGACCATTTTGGGATCGTTCGACAGGTCCGGAGTCATCGTTTTTCATCCGAAAATTGATTTTTTGGACTGTACCAACAATGATTCAAAATGTCAATTGGATCATGCCTCATGTTGAATAACCACTTTTTAAACCCCCACAGTGACCAAAATTGCAATTTTTACAGAGTTTTGCTTACTCAAAAGCTTCCATTTTGACCCGTTTCAGGCACAGAAATGACTTTAAACACACTTATTCTAGTTGACAAAGTCATAATTCACATCCAACAGTAATTTAGAGTCAAAAGATTAAATGTTGAAATTTCATCATTATAGACCATTTTGGGAACGTTCGACATGTCCGGAGTCATCGTTTTTCATCCGAAAATTGATTTTTTGGACTGTACCAAAAATGATTCAAAATGTCAATTGGATCATGCCTCATGTTGAATAACCACTTTTTAAACCCTCACAGTGACCAAAATTGCCATTTTTACAGAGTTTTGCTTACTCAAAAGCTTCCATTTTGACCCGTTTCAGGCACAGAAATGACTTAAAACACACTTATTCTAGTTGACAAAGTCATAATTCACATCCAACAGTAATTTAGAGTCAAAAGATTAAATGTTGAAATTTCATCGTTATAGACCATTTTATGATCGTTCGACAGGTCCGGAGTCATCGTTTTTCATCCGAAAATTGATTTTTTGGACTGTACCAAAAATGATTCAAAATGTCAATTGGATCATGCCTCATGTTGAATAACCACTTTTTAAACCCTCACAGTGACCAAAATTGCCATTTTTACAGAGTTTTGCTTACTCAAAAGCTTCCATTTTGACCCGTTTCAGGCACAGAAATGACTTTAAACACACCTATTCTAGTTGACAAAGTCATAATTCACATCCAACAGTAATTTAGAGTCAAAAGATTAAATGTTGAAATTTCATCATTATAGACCATTTTGGTATCGTTCGACAGGTCCGGAGTCATCGTTTTTCATCCGAAAATTGATTTTTTGGACTGTACCAAAAATGATTCAAAATGTCAATTGGATCATGCCTCATGTTGAATAACCACTTTTTAAACCCTCACAGTGACCAAAATTGCCATATTTACAGAGTTTTGCTTACTCAAAAGCTTCCATTTTGACGCGTTTCAGGCACAGAAATGACTTTAAACACACTTATTCTAGTTGACAAAGTCATAATTCACATCCAACAGTCATTTAGTGTCAAAAGATTAAATGTTGAAATTTCATCATTATAGACCATTTTGGGATCGTTCGACAGGTCCGGAGTCATCGTTTTTCATCCGAAAATTGATTTTTTGGACTGTACCAAAAATGATTCAAAATGTCAATTGGATCATGCCTCATGTTGAATAACCACTTTTTAAACCCTCACAGTGACCAAAATTGCCATTTTAACAGAGTTTTGCTTACTCAAAAGCTTCCATTTTGACCCGTTTCAGGCACAGAAATGACTTTAAACACACTTATTCTAGTTGACAAAGTCATAATTCACATCCAACAGTAATTTAGAGTCAAAAGATTAAATGTTGAAATTTCATCATTATAGACCATTTTGGTATCGTTCGACAGGTCCGGAGTCATCGTTTTTCATCCGAAAATTGATTTTTTGGACTGTACCAACAATGATTCAAAATGTCAATTGGATCATGCCTCATGTTGAATAACCACTTTTTAAACCCCCACAGTGACCAAAATTGCCATATTTACAGAGTTTTGCTTACTCAAAAGCTTCCATTTTGACCCGTTTCAGGCACAGAAATGACTTTAAACACACTTATTCTAGTTGACAAAGTCATAATTCACATCCAACAGTAATTTAGAGTCAAAAGATTAAATGTTGAAATTTCATCATTATAGACCATTTTGGGAACGTTCGACATGTCCGGAGTCATCGTTTTTCATCCGAAAATTGATTTTTTGGACTGTACCAAAAATGATTCAAAATGTCAATTGGATCATGCCTCATGTTGAATAACCACTTTTTAAACCCTCACAGTGACCAAAATTGCCATTTTTACAGAGTTTTGCTTACTCAAAAGCTTCTATTTTGACCCGTTTCAGGCACAGAAATGACTTTAAACACACTTATTCTAGTTGACAAAGTCATAATTCACATCCAACAGTAATTTAGAGTCAAAAGATTAAATGTTGAAATTTCATCGTTATAGACCATTTTATGATCGTTCGACAGGTCCGGAGTCATCGTTTTTCATCCGAAAATTGATTTTTTGGACTGTACCAAAAATGATTCAAAATGTCAATTGGATCATGCCTCATGTTGAATAACCACTTTTTAAACCCTCACAGTGACCAAAATTGCCATTTTTACAGAGTTTTGCTTACTCAAAAGCTTCAATTTTGACCCGTTTCAGGCACAGAAATGACTCTAAACACACTTATTTTAGTTGACAAAGTCCTAATTCACATCCAACAGTAATTTAGAGTCAAAAGACTAAATGTTAAAATTTCATCATTATAGACCATTTTGGGATCGTTCGACAGGTCCGGAGTCATCGTTTTTCATCCGAAAATTGATTTTTTGGACTGTACCAAAAATGATTCAAAATGTCAATTGGATCATGCCTCATGTTGAATAACCACTTTTTAAACCCTCACAGTGACCAAAATTGCCATTTTTACAGAGTTTTGCTTACTCAAAAGCTTCAATTTTGACCCGTTTCAGGCACAGAAATGACTTTAAACACACTTATTTTAGTTGACAAAGTCCTAATTCACATCCAACAGTAATTTAGAGTCAAAAGATTAAATGTTAAAATGTCATCATTATAGACCATTTTGGGATCGTTCGACAGGTCCGGAGTCATCGTTTTTCATCCGAAAATTGATTTTTTGGACTGTACCAAAAATGATTCAAAATGTCAATTGGATCATTCCTCATGTTGAATAACCACTTTTTAAACCCTCACAGTGACAAAAAATTGCAATTTTTACAGAGTTTTGCTTACTCAAAAGCTTCCATTTTGACCCGTTTCAGGCACAGAAATGACTTTAAACACACTTATTCTAGTTGACAAAGTCATAATTCACATCCAACAGTCATTTAGAGTCAAAAGATTAAATGTTGAAATTTCATCATTATAGACCATTTTGGGATCGTTCGACAGGTCCGGAGTCATCGTTTTTCATCCGAAAATTGATTTTTTGGACTGTACCAAAAATGATTCAAAATGTCAATTGGATCATGCCTCATGTTGAATAACCACTTTTTAAACCCTCACAGTGACCAAAATTGCCATTTTTACAGAGTTTTGCTTACTCAAAAGCTTCCATTTTGACCCGTTTCAGGCACAGAAATGACTTTAAACACACTTATTCTAGTTGACAAAGTCATAATTCACATCCAACAGTCCTTTAGTGTCAAAAGATTAAATGTTGAAATTTCATCATTATAGACCATTTTGGGATCGTTCGACAGGTCCGGAGTCATCGTTTTTCATCCGAAAATTGATTTTTTGGACTGTACCAAAAATGATTCAAAATGTCAATTGGATCATGCCTCATGTTGAATAACCACTTTTTAAACCCTCACAGTGACCAAAATTGCCATTTTTACAGAGTTTTGCTTACTCAAAAGCTTCCATTTTGACCCGTTTCAGGCACAGAAATGACTTTAAACACACCTATTCTAGTTGACAAAGTCATAATTCACATCCAACAGTAATTTAGAGTCAAAAGATTAAATGTTGAAATTTCATCATTATAGACCATTTTGGTATCGTTCGACAGGTCCGGAGTCATCGTTTTTCATCCGAAAATTGATTTTTTGGACTGTACCAACAATGATTCAAAATGTCAATTGGATCATGCCTCATGTTGAATAACCACTTTTTAAACCCCCACAGTGACCAAAATTGCCATATTTACAGAGTTTTGCTTACTCAAAAGCTTCCATTTTGACCCGTTTCAGGCACAGAAATGACTTTAAACACACTTATTCTAGTTGACAAAGTCATAATTCACATCCAACAGTAATTTAGAGTCAAAAGATTAAATGTTGAAATTTCATCATTATAGACCATTTTGGGAACGTTCGACATGTCCGGAGTCATCGTTTTTCATCCGAAAATTGATTTTTTGGACTGTACCAAAAATGATTCAAAATGTCAATTGGATCATGCCTCATGTTGAATAACCACTTTTTAAACCCTCACAGTGACCAAAATTGCCATTTTAACAGAGTTTTGCTTACTCAAAAGCTTCCATTTTGACCCGTTTCAGGCACAGAAATGACTTTAAACACACTTATTCTAGTTGACAAAGTCATAATTCACATCCAACAGTAATTTAGAGTCAAAAGATTAAATGTTGAAATTTCATCATTATAGACCATTTTGGTATCGTTCGACACGTCCGGAGTCATCGTTTTTCATCCGAAAATTGATTTTTTGGACTGTACCAAAAATGATTCAATATGTCAATTGGATCATGCCTCATGTTGAATAACCACTTTTTAAATCCTCACAGTGACCAAAATTGCCATTTTTACAGAGTTTTGCTTACTCAAAAGCTTCCATTTTGACCCGTTTCAGGCACAGAAATGACTTAAAACACACTTATTCTAGTTGACAAAGTCATAATTCACATCCAACAGTAATTTAGAGTCAAAAGATTAAATGTTGAAATTTCATCGTTATAGACCATTTTATGATCGTTCGACAGGTCCGGAGTCATCGTTTTTCATCCGAAAATTGATTTTTTGGACTGTACCAAAAATGATTCAAAATGTCAATTGGATCATGCCTCATGTTGAATAACCACTTTTTAAACCCTCACAGTGACCAAAATTGCCATTTTTACAGAGTTTAGCTTACTCAAAAGCTTCCATTTTGACCCGTTTCAGGCACAGAAATGACTTTAAACACACTTATTCTAGTTGACAAAGTCATAATTCACATCCAACAGTAATTTAGAGTCAAAAGATTAAATGTTGAAATTTCATCATTATAGACCATTTTGGTATCGTTCGACAGGTCCGGAGTCATCGTTTTTCATCCGAAAATTGATTTTTTGGACTGTACCAACAATGATTCAAAATGTCAATTGGATCATGCCTCATGTTGAATAACCACTTTTTAAACCCCCACAGTGACCAAAATTGCCATATTTACAGAGTTTTGCTTACTCAAAAGCTTCCATTTTGACCCGTTTCAGGCACAGAAATGACTTTAAACACACTTATTCTAGTTGACAAAGTCATAATTCACATCCAACAGTAATTTAGAGTCAAAAGATTAAATGTTGAAATTTCATCATTATAGACCATTTTGGGAACGTTCGACATGTCCGGAGTCATCGTTTTTCATCCGAAAATTGATTTTTTGGACTGTACCAAAAATGATTCAAAATGTCAATTGGATCATGCCTCATGTTGAATAACCACTTTTTAAACCCTCACAGTGACCAAAATTGCCATTTTTACAGAGTTTTGCTTACTCAAAAGCTTCCATTTTGACCCGTTTCAGGCACAGAAATGACTTTAAACACACCTATTCTAGTTGACAAAGTCATAATTCACATCCAACAGTAATTTAGAGTCAAAAGATTAAATGTTGAAATTTCATCATTATAGACCATTTTGGTATCGTTCGACAGGTCCGGAGTCATCGTTTTTCATCCGAAAATTGATTTTTTGGACTGTACCAACAATGATTCAAAATGTCAATTGGATCATGCCTCATGTTGAATAACCACTTTTTAAACCCCCACAGTGACCAAAATTGCCATATTTACAGAGTTTTGCTTACTCAAAAGCTTCCATTTTGACCCGTTTCAGGCACAGAAATGACTTTAAACACACTTATTCTAGTTGACAAAGTCATAATTCACATCCAACAGTAATTTAGAGTCAAAAGATTAAATGTTGAAATTTCATCATTATAGACCATTTTGGGAACGTTCGACATGTCCGAAGTCATCGTTTTTCATCCGAAAATTGATTTTTTGGACTGTACCAAAAATGATTCAAAATGTCAATTGGATCATGCCTCATGTTGAATAACCACTTTTTAAACCCTCACAGTGACCAAAATTGCCATTTTAACAGAGTTTTGCTTACTCAAAAGCTTCCATTTTGACCCGTTTCAGGCACAGAAATGACTTTAAACACACTTATTCTAGTTGACAAAGTCATAATTCACATCCAACAGTAATTTAGAGTCAAAAGATTAAATGTTGAAATTTCATCATTATAGACCATTTTGGTATCGTTCGACAGGTCCGGAGTCATCGTTTTTCATCCGAAAATTGATTTTTTGGACTGTACCAAAAATGATTCAAAATGTCAATTGGATCATGCCTCATGTTGAATAACCACTTTTTAAACCCTCACAGTGACCAAAATTGCCATTTTTACAGAGTTTTGCTTACTCAAAAGCTTCTATTTTGACCCGTTTCAGGCACAGAAATGACTTTAAACACACTTATTCTAGTTGACAAAGTCATAATTCACATCCAACAGTAATTTAGAGTCAAAAGATTAAATGTTGAAATTTCATCGTTATAGAACATTTTATGATCGTTCGACAGGTCCGGAGTCATCGTTTTTCATCCGAAAATTGATTTTTTGGACTGTACCAAAAATGATTCAAAATGTCAATTGGATCATGCCTCATGTTGAATAACCACTTTTTAAACCCTCACAGTGACCAAAGTTGCCATTTTTACAGAGTTTTGCTTACTCAAAAGCTTCAATTTTGACCCGTTTCAGGCACAGAAATGACTCTAAACACACTTATTTTAGTTGACAAAGTCCTAATTCACATCCAACAGTAATTTAGAGTCAAAAGATTAAATGTTAAAATTTCATCATTATAGACCATTTTGGGATCGTTCGACAGGTCCGGAGTCATCGTTTTTCATCCGAAAATTGATTTTTTGGACTGTACCAAAAATGATTCAAAATGTCAATTGGATCATGCCTCATGTTGAATAACCACTTTTTAAACCCTCACAGTGACCAAAATTGCCATTTTTACAGAGTTTTGCTTACTCAAAAGCTTCAATTTTGACCCGTTTCAGGCACAGAAATGACTTTAAACACACTTATTTTAGTTGACAAAGTCCTAATTCACATCCAACAGTAATTTAGAGTCAAAAGATTAAATGTTAAAATTTCATCATTATAGACCATTTTGGGATCGTTCGACAGGTCCGGAGTCATCGTTTTTCATCCGAAAATTGATTTTTTGGACTGTACCAAAAATGATTCAAAATGTCAATTGGATCATTCCTCATGTTGAATAACCACTTTTTAAACCCTCACAGTGACAAAAAATTGCAATTTTTACAGAGTTTTGCTTACTCAAAAGCTTCCATTTTGACCCGTTTCAGGCACAGAAATGACTTTAAACACACTTATTCTAGTTGACAAAGTCATAATTCACATCCAACAGTAATTTAGAGTCAAAAGATTAAATGTTGAAATTTCATCATTATAGACCATTTTGGGAACGTTCGACAGGTCCGGAGTCATCGTTTTTCATCCGAAAATTGATTTTTTGGACTGTACCAAAAATGATTCAAAATGTCAATTGGATCATGCCTCATGTTGAATAACCACTTTTTAAACCCTCACAGTGACCAAAATTGCCATTTTAACAGAGTTTTGCTTACTCAAAAGCTTCCATTTTGACCCGTTTCAGGCACAGAAATGACTTTAAACACACTTATTCTAGTTGACAAAGTCATAATTCACATCCAACAGTAATTTAGAGTCAAAAGATTAAATGTTGAAATTTCATCATTATAGACCATTTTGGTATCGTTCGACAGGTCCGGAGTCATCGTTTTTCATCCGAAAATTGATTTTTTGGACTGTACCAAAAATGATTCAAAATGTCAATTGGATCATGCCTCATGTTGAATAACCACTTTTTAAACCCTCACAGTGACCAAAATTGCCATTTTTACAGAGTTTTGCTTACTCAAAAGCTTCCATTTTGACCCGTTTCAGGCACAGAAATGACTTTAAACACACTTATTCTAGTTGACAAAGTCATAATTCACATCCAACAGTCCTTTAGTGTCAAAAGATTAAATGTTGAAATTTCATCATTATAGACCATTTTGGGATCGTTCGACAGGTCCGGAGTCATCGTTTTTCATCCGAAAATTGATTTTTTGGACTGTACCAAAAATGATTCAAAATGTCAATTGGATCATGCCTCATGTTGAATAACCACTTTTTAAACCCTCACAGTGACCAAAATTGCCATTTTTACAGAGTTTTGCTTACTCAAAAGCTTCCATTTTGACCCGTTTCAGGCACAGAAATGACTTTAAACACACCTATTCTAGTTGACAAAGTCATAATTCACATCCAACAGTAATTTAGAGTCAAAAGATTAAATGTTGAAATTTCATCATTATAGACCATTTTGGTATCGTTCGACAGGTCCGGAGTCATCGTTTTTCATCCGAAAATTGATTTTTTGGACTGTACCAACAATGATTCAAAATGTCAATTGGATCATGCCTCATGTTGAATAACCACTTTTTAAACCCCCACAGTGACCAAAATTGCCATATTTACAGAGTTTTGCTTACTCAAAAGCTTCCATTTTGACCCGTTTCAGGCACAGAAATGACTTTAAACACACTTATTCTAGTTGACAAAGTCATAATTCACATCCAACAGTAATTTAGAGTCAAAAGATTAAATGTTGAAATTTCATCATTATAGACCATTTTGGGAACGTTCGACATGTCCGGAGTCATCGTTTTTCATCCGAAAATTGATTTTTTGGACTGTACCAAAAATGATTCAAAATGTCAATTGGATCATGCCTCATGTTGAATAACCACTTTTTAAACCCTCACAGTGACCAAAATTGCCATTTTAACAGAGTTTTGCTTACTCAAAAGCTTCCATTTTGACCCGTTTCAGGCACAGAAATGACTTTAAACACACTTATTCTAGTTGACAAAGTCATAATTCACATCCAACAGTAATTTAGAGTCAAAAGATTAAATGTTGAAATTTCATCATTATAGACCATTTTGGTATCGTTCGACAGGTCCGGAGTCATCGTTTTTCATCCGAAAATTGATTTTTTGGACTGTACCAAAAATGATTCAAAATGTCAATTGGATCATGCCTCATGTTGAATAACCACTTTTTAAACCCTCACAGTGACCAAAATTGCCATTTTTACAGAGTTTTGCTTACTCAAAAGCTTCTATTTTGACCCGTTTCAGGCACAGAAATGACTTTAAACACACTTATTCTAGTTGACAAAGTCATAATTCACATCCAACAGTAATTTAGAGTCAAAAGATTAAATGTTGAAATTTCATCGTTATAGACCATTTTATGATCGTTCGACAGGTCCGGAGTCATCGTTTTTCATCCGAAAATTGATTTTTTGGACTGTACCAAAAATGATTCAAAATGTCAATTGGATCATGCCTCATGTTGAATAACCACTTTTTAAACCCTCACAGTGACCAAAATTGCCATTTTTACAGAGTTTTGCTTACTCAAAAGCTTCAATTTTGACCCGTTTCAGGCACAGAAATGACTCTAAACACACTTATTTTAGTTGACAAAGTCCTAATTCACATCCAACAGTAATTTAGAGTCAAAAGATTAAATGTTAAAATTTCATCATTATAGACCATTTTGGGATCGTTCGACAGGTCCGGAGTCATCGTTTTTCATCCGAAAATTGATTTTTTGGACTGTACCAAAAATGATTCAAAATGTCAATTGGATCATGCCTCATGTTGAATAACCACTTTTTAAACCCTCACAGTGACCAAAATTGCCATTTTTACAGAGTTTTGCTTACTCAAAAGCTTCAATTTTGACCCGTTTCAGGCACAGAAATGACTTTAAACACACTTATTTTAGTTGACAAAGTCCTAATTCACATCCAACAGTAATTTAGAGTCAAAAGATTAAATGTTAAAATTTCATCATTATAGACCATTTTGGGATCGTTCGACAGGTCCGGAGTCATCGTTTTTCATCCGAAAATTGATTTTTTGGACTGTACCAAAAATGATTCAAAATGTCAATTGGATCATTCCTCATGTTGAATAACCACTTTTTAAACCCTCACAGTGACAAAAAATTGCAATTTTTACAGAGTTTTGCTTACTCAAAAGCTTCCATTTTGACCCGTTTCAGGCACAGAAATGACTTTAAACACACTTATTCTAGTTGACAAAGTCATAATTCACATCCAACAGTCATTTAGAGTCAAAAGTTTAAATGTTGAAATTTCATCATTATAGACCATTTTGGGATCGTTCGACAGGTCCGGAGTCATCGTTTTTCATCCGAAAATTGATTTTTTGGACTGTACCAAAAATGATTCAAAATGTCAATTGGATCATGCCTCATGTTGAATAACCACTTTTTAAACCCTCACAGTGACCAAAATTGCCATTTTTACAGAGTTTTGCTTACTCAAAAGCTTCCATTTTGACCCGTTTCAGGCACAGAAATGACTTTAAACACACTTATTCTAGTTGACAAAGTCATAATTCACATCCAACAGTCCTTTAGTGTCAAAAGATTAAATGTTGAAATTTCATCATTATAGACCATTTTGGGATCGTTCGACAGGTCCGGAGTCATCGTTTTTCATCCGAAAATTGATTTTTTGGACTGTACCAAAAATGATTCAAAATGTCAATTGGATCATGCCTCATGTTGAATAACCACTTTTTAAACCCTCACAGTGACCAAAATTGCCATTTTTACAGAGTTTTGCTTACTCAAAAGCTTCCATTTTGACCCGTTTCAGGCACAGAAATGACTTTAAACACACCTATTCTAGTTGACAAAGTCATAATTCACATCCAACAGTAATTTAGAGTCAAAAGATTAAATGTTGAAATTTCATCATTATAGACCATTTTGGTATCGTTCGACAGGTCCGGAGTCATCGTTTTTCATCCGAAAATTGATTTTTTGGACTGTACCAACAATGATTCAAAATGTCAATTGGATCATGCCTCATGTTGAATAACCACTTTTTAAACCCTCACAGTGACCAAAATTGCCATTTTTACAGAGTTTTGCTTACTCAAAAGCTTCCATTTTGACCCGTTTCAGGCACAGAAATGACTTTAAACACACCTATTCTAGTTGACAAAGTCATAATTCACATCCAACAGTCCTTTAGTGTCAAAAGATTAAATGTTGAAATTTCATCATTATAGACCATTTTGGGATCGTTCGACAGGTCCGGAGTCATCGTTTTTCATCCGAAAATTGATTTTTTGGACTGTACCAAAAATGATTCAAAATGTCAATTGGATCATGCCTCATGTTGAATAACCACTTTTTAAACCCTCACAGTGACCAAAATTGCCATTTTTACAGAGTTTTGCTTACTCAAAAGCTTCCATTTTGACCCGTTTCAGGCACAGAAATGACTTTAAACACACCTATTCTAGTTGACAAAGTCATAATTCACATCCAACAGTAATTTAGAGTCAAAAGATTAAATGTTGAAATTTCATCATTATAGACCATTTTGGTATCGTTCGACAGGTCCGGAGTCATCGTTTTTCATCCGAAAATTGATTTTTTGGACTGTACCAACAATGATTCAAAATGTCAATTGGATCATGCCTCATGTTGAATAACCACTTTTTAAACCCCCACAGTGACCAAAATTGCCATATTTACAGAGTTTTGCTTACTCAAAAGCTTCCATTTTGACCCGTTTCAGGCACAGAAATGACTTTAAACACACTTATTCTAGTTGACAAAGTCATAATTCACATCCAACAGTAATTTAGAGTCAAAAGATTAAATGTTGAAATTTCATCATTATAGACCATTTTGGGAACGTTCGACAGGTCCGGAGTCATCGTTTTTCATCCGAAAATTGATTTTTTGGACTGTACCAAAAATGATTCAAAATGTCAATTGGATCATGCCTCATGTTGAATAACCACTTTTTAAACCCTCACAGTGACCAAAATTGCCATTTTAACAGAGTTTTGCTTACTCAAAAGCTTCCATTTTGACCCGTTTCAGGCACAGAAATGACTTTAAACACACTTATTCTAGTTGACAAAGTCATAATTCACATCCAACAGTAATTTAGAGTC
Organism: Lissotriton vulgaris; assembly: GCF_964263255.1. Classification (NCBI taxonomy): domain Eukaryota; kingdom Metazoa; phylum Chordata; class Amphibia; order Caudata; family Salamandridae; genus Lissotriton; species Lissotriton vulgaris. The sequence goes on from NW_028242884.1 coordinate 665,694, forward strand.
AAAAGATTAAATGTTGAAATTTCATCATTATAGACCATTTTGGTATCGTTCGACAGGTCCGGAGTCATCGTTTTTCATCCGAAAATTGATTTTTTGGACTGTACCAAAAATGATTCAAAATGTCAATTGGATCATGCCTCATGTTGAATAACCACTTTTTAAACCCTCACAGTGACCAAAATTGCCATTTTTACAGAGTTTTGCTTACTCAAAAGCTTCTATTTTGACCCGTTTCAGGCACAGAAATGACTTTAAACACACTTATTCTAGTTGACAAAGTCATAATTCACATCCAACAGTAATTTAGAGTCAAAAGATTAAATGTTAAAATTTCATCATTATAGACCATTTTGGGATCGTTCGACAGGTCCGGAGTCATCGTTTTTCATCCGAAAATTGATTTTTTGGACTGTACCAAAAATGATTCAAAATGTCAATTGGATCATGCCTCATGTTGAATAACCACTTTTTAAACCCTCACAGTGACCAAAATTGCCATTTTTACAGAGTTTTGCTTACTCAAAAGCTTCAATTTTGACCCGTTTCAGGCACAGAAATGACTTTAAACACACTTATTTTAGTTGACAAAGTCCTAATTCACATCCAACAGTAATTTAGAGTCAAAAGATTAAATGTTAAAATTTCATCATTATAGACCATTTTGGGATCGTTCGACAGGTCCGGAGTCATCGTTTTTCATCCGAAAATTGATTTTTTGGACTGTACCAAAAATGATTCAAAATGTCAATTGGATCATTCCTCATGTTGAATAACCACTTTTTAAACCCTCACAGTGACAAAAAATTGCAATTTTTACAGAGTTTTGCTTACTCAAAAGCTTCCATTTTGACCCGTTTCAGGCACAGAAATGACTTTAAACACACTAATTCTAGTTGACAAAGTCATAATTCACATCCAACAGTCATTTAGAGTCAAAAGATTAAATGTTGAAATTTCATCATTATAGACCATTTTGGGATCGTTCGACAGGTCCGGAGTCATCGTTTTTCATCCGAAAATTGATTTTTTGGACTGTACCAAAAATGATTCAAAATGTCAATTGGATCATGCCTCATGTTGAATAACCACTTTTTAAACCCTCACAGTGACCAAAATTGCCATTTTTACAGAGTTTTGCTTACTCAAAAGCTTCCATTTTGACCCGTTTCAGGCACAGAAATGACTTTAAACACACCTATTCTAGTTGACAAAGTCATAATTCACATCCAACAGTAATTTAGAGTCAAAAGATTAAATGTTGAAATTTCATCATTATAGACCATTTTGGTATCGTTCGACAGGTCCGGAGTCATCGTTTTTCATCCGAAAATTGATTTTTTGGACTGTACCAACAATGATTCAAAATGTCAATTGGATCATGCCTCATGTTGAATAACCACTTTTTAAACCCCCACAGTGACCAAAATTGCCATATTTACAGAGTTTTGCTTACTCAAAAGCTTCCATTTTGACCCGTTTCAGGCACAGAAATGACTTTAAACACACTTATTCTAGTTGACAAAGTCATAATTCACATCCAACAGTAATTTAGAGTCAAAAGATTAAATGTTGAAATTTCATCATTATAGACCATTTTGGGAACGTTCGACATGTCCGGAGTCATCGTTTTTCATCCGAAAATTGATTTTTTGGACTGTACCAAAAATGATTCAAAATGTCAATTGGATCATGCCTCATGTTGAATAACCACTTTTTAAACCCTCACAGTGACCAAAATTGCCATTTTAACAGAGTTTTGCTTACTCAAAAGCTTCCATTTTGACCCGTTTCAGGCACAGAAATGACTTTAAACACACTTATTCTAGTTGACAAAGTCATAATTCACATCCAACAGTAATTTAGAGTCAAAAGATTAAATGTTGAAATTTCATCATTATAGACCATTTTGGTATCGTTCGACAGGTCCGGAGTCATCGTTTTTCATCCGAAAATTGATTTTTTGGACTGTACCAAAAATGATTCAAAATGTCAATTGGATCATGCCTCATGTTGAATAACCACTTTTTAAATCCTCACAGTGACCAAAATTGCCATTTTTACAGAGTTTTGCTTACTCAAAAGCTTCCATTTTGACCCGTTTCAGGCACAGAAATGACTTTAAACACACTTATTCTAGTTGACAAAGTCATAATTCACATCCAACAGTAATTTAGAGTCAAAAGATTAAATGTTGAAATTTCATCGTTATAGACCATTTTATGATCGTTCGACAGGTCCGGAGTCATCGTTTTTCATCCGAAAATTGATTTTTTGGACTGTACCAAAAATGATTCAAAATGTCAATTGGATCATGCCTCATGTTGAATAACCACTTTTTAAACCCTCACAGTGACCAAAATTGCCATTTTTACAGAGTTTTGCTTACTCAAAAGCTTCCATTTTGACCCGTTTCAGGCACAGAAATGACTTTAAACACACTTATTCTAGTTGACAAAGTCATAATTCACATCCAACAGTAATTTAGAGTCAAAAGATTAAATGTTGAAATTTCATCATTATAGACCATTTTGGTATCGTTCGACAGGTCCGGAGTCATCGTTTTTCATCCGAAAATTGATTTTTTGGACTGTACCAAAAATGATTCAAAATGTCAATTGGATCATGCCTCATGTTGAATAACCACTTTTTAAACCCTCACAGTGACCAAAATTGCCATTTTTACAGAGTTTTGCTTACTCAAAAGCTTCCATTTTGACCCGTTTCAGGCACAGAAATGACTTTAAACACACTTATTCTAGTTGACAAAGTCATAATTCACATCCAACAGTCATTTAGTGTCAAAAGATTAAATGTTGAAATTTCATCATTATAGACCATTTTGGGATCGTTCGACAGGTCCGGAGTCATCGTTTTTCATCCGAAAATTGATTTTTTGGACTGTACCAAAAATGATTCAAAATGTCAATTGGATCATGCCTCATGTTGAATAACCACTTTTTAAACCCTCACAGTGACCAAAATTGCCATTTTTACAGAGTTTTGCTTACTCAAAAGCTTCCATTTTGACCCGTTTCAGGCACAGAAATGACTTTAAACACACTTATTCTAGTTGACAAAGTCATAATTCACATCCAACAGTAATTTAGAGTCAAAAGATTAAATGTTGAAATTTCATCATTATAGACCATTTTGGTATCGTTCGACAGGTCCGGAGTCATCGTTTTTCATCCGAAAATTGATTTTTTGGACTGTACCAACAATGATTCAAAATGTCAATTGGATCATGCCTCATGTTGAATAACCACTTTTTAAACCCCCACAGTGACCAAAATTGCCATATTTACAGAGTTTTGCTTACTCAAAAGCTTCCATTTTGACCCGTTTCAGGCACAGAAATGACTTTAAACACACTTATTCTAGTTGACAAAGTCATAATTCACATCCAACAGTAATTTAGAGTCAAAAGATTAAATGTTGAAATTTCATCATTATAGACCATTTTGGGAACGTTCGACATGTCCGGAGTCATCGTTTTTCATCCGAAAATTGATTTTTTGGACTGTACCAAAAATGATTCAAAATGTCAATTGGATCATGCCTCATGTTGAATAACCACTTTTTAAACCCTCACAGTGACCAAAATTGCCATTTTTACAGAGTTTTGCTTACTCAAAAGCTTCATTTTTGACCCGTTTCAGGCACAGAAATGACTTTAAACACACCTATTCTAGTTGACAAAGTCATAATTCACATCCAACAGTAATTTAGAGTCAAAAGATTAAATGTTGAAATTTCATCATTATAGACCATTTTGGTATCGTTCGACAGGTCCGGAGTCATCGTTTTTCATCCGAAAATTGATTTTTTGGACTGTACCAACAATGATTCAAAATGTCAATTGGATCATGCCTCATGTTGAATAACCACTTTTTAAACCCCCACAGTGACCAAAATTGCCATATTTACAGAGTTTTGCTTACTCAAAAGCTTCCATTTTGACCCGTTTCAGGCACAGAAATGACTTTAAACACACTTATTCTAGTTGACAAAGTCATAATTCACATCCAACAGTAATTTAGAGTCAAAAGATTAAATGTTGAAATTTCATCATTATAGACCATTTTGGGAACGTTCGACATGTCCGGAGTCATCGTTTTTCATCCGAAAATTGATTTTTTGGACTGTACCAAAAATGATTCAAAATGTCAATTGGATCATGCCTCATGTTGAATAACCACTTTTTAAACCCTCACAGTGACCAAAATTGCCATTTTAACAGAGTTTTGCTTACTCAAAAGCTTCCATTTTGACCCGTTTCAGGCACAGAAATGACTTTAAACACACTTATTCTAGTTGACAAAGTCATAATTCACATCCAACAGTAATTTAGAGTCAAAAGATTAAATGTTGAAATTTCATCATTATAGACCATTTTGGTATCGTTCGACAGGTCCGGAGTCATCGTTTTTCATCCGAAAATTGATTTTTTGGACTGTACCAAAAATGATTCAAAATGTCAATTGGATCATGCCTCATGTTGAATAACCACTTTTTAAACCCTCACAGTGACCAAAATTGCCATTTTTACAGAGTTTTGCTTACTCAAAAGCTTCTATTTTGACCCGTTTCAGGCACAGAAATGACTTTAAACACACTTATTCTAGTTGACAAAGTCATAATTCACATCCAACAGTAATTTAGAGTCAAAAGATTAAATGTTAAAATTTCATCATTATAGACCATTTTGGGATCGTTCGACAGGTCCGGAGTCATCGTTTTTCATCCGAAAATTGATTTTTTGGACTGCACCAAAAATGATTCAAAATGTCAATTGGATCATGCCTCATGTTGAATAACCACTTTTTAAACCCTCACAGTGACCAAAATTGCCATTTTTACAGAGTTTTGCTTACTCAAAAGCTTCAATTTTGACCCGTTTCAGGCACAGAAATGACTTTAAACACACTTATTTTAGTTGACAAAGTCCTAATTCACATCCAACAGTAATTTAGAGTCAAAAGATTAAATGTTAAAATTTCATCATTATAGACCATTTTGGGATCGTTCGACAGGTCCGGAGTCATCGTTTTTCATCCGAAAATTGATTTTTTGGACTGTACCAAAAATGATTCAAAATGTCAATTGGATCATTCCTCATGTTGAATAACCACTTTTTAAACCCTCACAGTGACAAAAAATTGCAATTTTTACAGAGTTTTGCTTACTCAAAAGCTTCCATTTTGACCCGTTTCAGGCACAGAAATGACTTTAAACACACTTATTCTAGTTGACAAAGTCATAATTCACATCCAACAGTAATTTAGAGTCAAAAGATTAAATGTTGAAATTTCATCATTATAGACCATTTTGGGAACGTTCGACATGTCCGGAGTCATCGTTTTTCATCCGAAAATTGATTTTTTGGACTGTACCAAAAATGATTCAAAATGTCAATTGGATCATGCCTCATGTTGAATAACCACTTTTTAAACCCTCACAGTGACCAAAATTGCCATTTTAACAGAGTTTTGCTTACTCAAAAGCTTCCATTTTGACCCGTTTCAGGCACAGAAATGACTTTAAACACACCTATTCTAGTTGACAAAGTCATAATTCACATCCAACAGTAATTTAGAGTCAAAAGATTAAATGTTGAAATTTCATCATTATAGACCATTTTGGTATCGTTCGACAGGTCCGGAGTCATCGTTTTTCATCCGAAAATTGATTTTTTGGACTGTACCAACAATGATTCAAAATGTCAATTGGATCATGCCTCATGTTGAATAACCACTTTTTAAACCCCCACAGTGACCAAAATTGCCATATTTACAGAGTTTTGCTTACTCAAAAGCTTCCATTTTGACCCGTTTCAGGCACAGAAATGACTTTAAACACACTTATTCTAGTTGACAAAGTCATAATTCACATCCAACAGTAATTTAGAGTCAAAAGATTAAATGTTGAAATTTCATCATTATAGACCATTTTGGGAACGTTCGACATGTCCGGAGTCATCGTTTTTCATCCGAAAATTGATTTTTCGGACTGTACCAAAAATGATTCAAAATGTCAATTGGATCATGCCTCATGTTGAATAACCACTTTTTAAACCCTCACAGTGACCAAAATTGCCATTTTAACAGAGTTTTGCTTACTCAAAAGCTTCCATTTTGACCCGTTTCAGGCACAGAAATGACTTTAAACACACTTATTCTAGTTGACAAAGTCATAATTCACATCCAACAGTAATTTAGAGTCAAAAGATTAAATGTTGAAATTTCATCATTATAGACCATTTTGGTATCGTTCGACAGGTCCGGAGTCATCGTTTTTCATCCGAAAATTGATTTTTTGGACTGTACCAAAAATGATTCAAAATGTCAATTGGATCATGCCTCATGTTGAATAACCACTTTTTAAACCCTCACAGTGACCAAAATTGCCATTTTTACAGAGTTTTGCTTACTCAAAAGCTTCTATTTTGACCCGTTTCAGGCACAGAAATGACTTTAAACACACTTATTCTAGTTGACAAAGTCATAATTCACATCCAACAGTAATTTAGAGTCAAAAGATTAAATGTTAAAATTTCATCATTATAGACCATTTTGGGATCGTTCGACAGGTCCGGAGTCATCGTTTTTCATCCGAAAATTGATTTTTTGGACTGTACCAAAAATGATTCAAAATGTCAATTGGATCATGCCTCATGTTGAATAACCACTTTTTAAACCCTCACAGTGACCAAAATTGCCATTTTTACAGAGTTTTGCTTACTCAAAAGCTTCAATTTTGACCCGTTTCAGGCACAGAAATGACTTTAAACACACTTATTTTAGTTGACAAAGTCCTAATTCACATCCAACAGTAATTTAGAGTCAAAAGATTAAATGTTAAAATTTCATCATTATAGACCATTTTGGGATCGTTCGACAGGTCCGGAGTCATCGTTTTTCATCCGAAAATTGATTTTTTGGACTGTACCAAAAATGATTCAAAATGTCAATTGGATCATTCCTCATGTTGAATAACCACTTTTTAAACCCTCACAGTGACAAAAAATTGCAATTTTTACAGAGTTTTGCTTACTCAAAAGCTTCCATTTTGACCCGTTTCAGGCACAGAAATGACTTTAAACACACTTATTCTAGTTGACAAAGTCATAATTCACATCCAACAGTAATTTAGAGTCAAAAGATTAAATGTTGAAATTTCATCATTATAGACCATTTTGGGAACGTTCGACATGTCCGGAGTCATCGTTTTTCATCCGAAAATTGATTTTTTGGACTGTACCAAAAATGATTCAAAATGTCAATTGGATCATGCCTCATGTTGAATAACCACTTTTTAAACCCTCACAGTGACCAAAATTGCCATTTTAACGGAGTTTTGCTTACTCAAAAGCTTCCATTTTGACCCGTTTCAGGCACAGAAATGACTTTAAACACACTTATTCTAGTTGACAAAGTCATAATTCACATCCAACAGTAATTTAGAGTCAAAAGATTAAATGTTGAAATTTCATCATTATAGACCATTTTGGTATCGTTCGACAGGTCCGGAGTCATCGTTTTTCATCCGAAAATTGATTTTTTGACTGTACCAAAAATGATTCAAAATGTCAATTGGATCATGCCTCATGTTGAATAACCACTTTTTAAACCCTCACAGTGACCAAAATTGCCATTTTTACAGAGTTTTGCTTACTCAAAAGCTTCCATTTTGACCCGTTTCAGGCACAGAAATGACTTTAAACACACTTATTCTAGTTGACAAAGTCATAATTCACATCCAACAGTAATTTAGAGTCAAAAGATTAAATGTTGAAATTTCATCGTTATAGACCATTTTATGATCGTTCGACAGGTCCGGAGTCATCGTTTTTCATCCGAAAATTGATTTTTTGGACTGTACCAAAAATGATTCAAAATGTCAATTGGATCATGCCTCATGTTGAATAACCACTTTTTAAACCCTCACAGTGACCAAAATTGCCATTTTTACAGAGTTTTGCTTACTCAAAAGCTTCCATTTTGACCCGTTTCAGGCACAAAAATGACTTTAAACACACTTATTCTAGTTGACACAGTCATAATTCACATCCAACAGTCATTTAGTGTCAAAAGATTAAATGTTGAAATTTCATCATTATAGACCATTTTGGGATCGTTCGACAGGTCCGGAGTCATCGTTTTTCATCCGAAAATTGATTTTTTGGACTGTACCAAAAATGATTCAAAATGTCAATTGGATCATGCCTCATGTTGAATAACCACTTTTTAAACCCTCACAGTGACCAAAATTGCCATTTTTACAGAGTTTTGCTTACTCAAAAGCTTCCATTTTGACCCGTTTCAGGCACAGAAATGACTTTAAACACACTTATTCTAGTTGACAAAGTCATAATTCACATCCAACAGTAATTTAGAGTCAAAAGATTAAATGTTGAAATTTCATCATTATAGACCATTTTGGTATCGTTCGACAGGTCCGGAGTCATCGTTTTTCATCCGAAAATTGATTTTTTGGACTGTACCAACAATGATTCAAAATGTCAATTGGATCATGCCTCATGTTGAATAACCACTTTTTAAACCCCCACAGTGACCAAAATTGCCATATTTACAGAGTTTTGCTTACTCAAAAGCTTCCATTTGACCCGTTTTTTAGGCACAGAAATGACTTTAAACACACTTATTCTAGTTGACAAAGTCATAATTCACATCCAACAGTAATTTAGAGTCAAAAGATTAAATGTTGAAATTTCATCATTATAGACCATTTTGGGAACGTTCGACATGTCCGGAGTCATCGTTTTTCATCCGAAAATTGATTTTTTGGACTGTACCAAAAATGATTCAAAATGTCAATTGGATCATGCCTCATGTTGAATAACCACTTTTTAAACCCTCACAGTGACCAAAATTGCCATTTTAACAGAGTTTTGCTTACTCAAAATCTTCCATTTTGACCCGTTTCAGGCACAGAAATGACTTTAAACACACTTATTCTAGTTGACAAAGTCATAATTCACATCCAACAGTAATTTAGAGTCAAAAGATTAAATGTTGAAATTTCATCATTATAGACCATTTTGGTATCGTTCGACAGGTCCGGAGTCATCGTTTTTCATCCGAAAATTGATTTTTGGGACTGTACCAAAAATGATTCAAAATGTCAATTGGATCATGCCTCATGTTGAATAACCACTTTTTAAACCCTCACAGTGACCAAAATTGCCATTTTTACAGAGTTTTGCTTACTCAAAAGCTTCCATTTTGACCCGTTTCAGGCACAGAAATGACTTTAAACACACTTATTCTAGTTGACAAAGTCATAATTCACATCCAACAGTAATTTAGAGTCAAAAGATTAAATGTTGAAATTTCATCGTTATAGACCATTTTATGATCGTTCGACAGGTCCGGAGTCATCGTTTTTCATCCGAAAATTGATTTTTTGGACTGTACCAAAAATGATTCAAAATGTCAATTGGATCATGCCTCATGTTGAATAACCACTTTTTAAACCCTCACAGTGACCAAAATTGCCATTTTTACAGAGTTTTGCTTACTCAAAAGCTTCCATTTTGACCCGTTTCAGGCACAGAAATGACTTTAAACACACTTATTTTAGTTGACAAAGTCATAATTCACATCCAACAGTAATTTAGAGTCAAAAGATTAAATGTTAAAATTTCATCATTATAGACCATTTTGGGATCGTTCGACAGGTCCGGAGTCATCGTTTTTCATCCGAAAATTGATTTTTTGGACTGTACCAAAAATGATTCAAAATGTCAATTGGATCATGCCTCATGTTGAATAACCACTTTTTAAACCCTCACAGTGACAAAAATTGCCATTTTTACAGAGTTTTGCTTACTCAAAAGCTTCCATTTTGACCCGTTTCAGGCACAGAAATGACTTTAAACACACTTATTCTAGTTGACAAAGTCATAATTCACATCCAACAGTAATTTAGAGTCAAAAGATTAAATGTTGAAATTTCATCATTATAGACCATTTTGGTATCGTTCGACAGGTCCGGAGTCATCGTTTTTCATCCGAAAATTGATTTTTTGGACTGTACCAACAATGATTCAAAATGTCAATTGGATCATGCCTCATGTTGAATAACCACTTTTTAAACCCTCACAGTGACCAAAATTGCCATTTTTACAGAGTTTTGCTTACTCAAAAGCTTCCATTTTGACCCGTTTCAGGCACAGAAATGACTTTAAACACACTTATTTTAGTTGACAAAGTCATAATTCACATCCAACAGTAATTTAGAGTCAAAAGATTAAATGTTGAAATTTCATCATTATAGACCATTTTGGTATCGTTCGACAGGTCCGGAGTCATCGTTTTTCATCCGAAAATTGATTTTTTGGACTGTACCAAAAATGATTCAAAATGTCAATTGGATCATGCCTCATGTTGAATAACCACTTTTTAAACCCTCACAGTGACCAAAATTGCCATTTTTACAGAGTTTTGCTTACTCAAAAGCTTCCATTTTGACCCGTTTCAGGCACAGAAATGACTTTAAACACACTTATTTTAGTTGACAAAGTCATAATTCACATCCAACAGTAATTTAGAGTCAAAAGATTAAATGTTAAAATTTCATCATTATAGACCATTTTGGGATCGTTCGACAGGTCCGGAGTCATCGTTTTTCATCCGAAAATTGATTTTTTGGACTGTACCAAAAATGATTCAAAATGTCAATTGGATCATGCCTCATGTTGAATAACCACTTTTTAAACCCTCACAGTGACAAAAATTGCCATTTTTACAGAGTTTTGCTTACTCAAAAGCTTCCATTTTGACCCGTTTCAGGCACAGAAATGACTTTAAACACACTTATTCTAGTTGACAAAGTCATAATTCACATCCAACAGTAATTTAGAGTCAAAAGATTAAATGTTGAAATTTCATCATTATAGACCATTTTGGTATCGTTCGACAGGTCCGGAGTCATCGTTTTTCATCCGAAAATTGATTTTTTGGACTGTACCAACAATGATTCAAAATGTCAATTGGATCATGCCTCATGTTGAATAACCACTTTTTAAACCCTCACAGTGACCAAAATTGCCATTTTTACAGAGTTTTGCTTACTCAAAAGCTTCCATTTTGACCCGTTTCAGGCACAGAAATGACTTTAAACACACTTATTTTAGTTGACAAAGTCATAATTCACATCCAACAGTAATTTAGAGTCAAAAGATTAAATGTTGAAATTTCATCATTATAGACCATTTTGGTATCGTTCGACAGGTCCGGAGTCATCGTTTTTCATCCGAAAATTGATTTTTTGGACTGTACCAAAAATGATTCAAAATGTCACTTGGATCATTCCTCATGTTGAATAACCACTTTTTAAACCCTCACAGTGACAAAAAATTGCCATTTTTACAGAGTTTTGCTTACTCAAAAGCTTCAATTTTGACCCGTTTCAGGCACAGAAATGACTTTAAACACACTTATTCTAGTTGACAAAGTCATAATTCACATCCAACAGTCATTTAGAGTCAAAAGATTAAATGTTGAAATTTCATCATTATAGACCATTTTGGGATCGTTCGACAGGTCCGGAGTCATCGTTTTTCATCCGAAAATTGATTTTTTGGACTGTACCAAAAATGATTCAAAATGTCAATTGGATCATGCCTCATGTTGAATAACCACTTTTTAAACCCTCACAGTGACCAAAATTGCCATTTTTACAGAGTTTTGCTTACTCAAAAGCTTCCATTTTGACCCGTTTCAGGCACAGAAATGACTTTAAACACACTTATTCTAGTTGACAAAGTCATAATTCACATCCAACAGTAATTTAGAGTCAAAAGATTAAATGTTGAAATTTCATCATTATAGACCATTTTGGGATCGTTCGACAGGTCCGGAGTCATCGTTTTTCATCCGAAAATTGATTTTTTGGACTGTACCAAAAATGATTCAAAATGTCAATTGGATCATGCCTCATGTTGAATAACCACTTTTTAAACCCTCACAGTGACCAAAATTGCCATTTTTACAGAGTTTTGCTTACTCAAAAGCTTCAATTTTGACCCGTTTCAGGCACAGAAATGACTTTAAACACACTTATTTTAGTTGACAAAGTCCTAATTCACATCCAACAGTAATTTAGAGTCAAAAGATTAAATGTTAAAATTTCATCATTATAGACCATTTTGGGATCGTTCGACAGGTCCGGAGTCATCGTTTTTCATCCGAAAATTGATTTTTTGGACTGTACCAAAAATGATTCAAAATGTCAATTGGATCATTGCTCATGTTGAATAACCACTTTTTAAACCCTCACAGTGACAAAAAATTGCCATTTTTACAGAGTTTTGCTTACTCAAAAGCTTCCATTTTGACCCGTTTCAGGCACAGAAATGACTTTAAACACACTTATTCTAGTTGACAAAGTCATAATTCACATCCAACAGTCATTTAGAGTCAAAAGATTAAATGTTGAAATTTCATCATTATAGACCATTTTGGGATCGTTCGACAGGTCCGGAGTCATCGTTTTTCATCCGAAAATTGATTGTTTGGACTGTACCAAAAATGATTCAAAATGTCAATTGGATCATGCCTCATGTTGAATAACCACTTTTTAAACCCTCACAGTGACCAAAATTGCCATTTTTACAGAGTTTTGCTTACTCAAAAGCTTCCATTTTGACCCGTTTCAGGCACAGAAATGACTTTAAACACACTTATTCTAGTTGACAAAGTCATAATTCACATCCAACAGTCCTTTAGTGTCAAAAGATTAAATGTTGAAATTTCATCATTATAGACCATTTTGGGATCGTTCGACAGGTCCGGAGTCATCGTTTTTCATCCGAAAATTGATTTTTTGGACTGTACCAAAAATGATTCAAAATGTCAATTGGATCATGCCTCATGTTGAATAACCACTTTTTAAACCCTCACAGTGACCAAAATTGCCATTTTTACAGAGTTTTGCTTACTCAAAAGCTTCCATTTTGACCCGTTTCAGGCACAGAAATGACTTTAAACACACTTATTCTAGTTGACAAAGTCATAATTCACATCCAACAGTAATTTAGAGTCAAAAGATTAAATGTTGAAATTTCATCATTATAGACCATTTTGGTATCGTTCGACAGGTCCGGAGTCATCGTTTTTCATCCGAAAATTGATTTTTTGGACTGTACCAAAAATGATTCAAAATGTCAATTGGATCATGCCTCATGTTGAATAACCACTTTTTAAACCCTCACAGTGACCAAAATTGCCATTTTTACAGAGTTTTGCTTACTCAAAAGCTTCCATTTTGACCCGTTTCAGGCACAGAAATGACTTTAAACACACTTATTCTAGTTGACAAAGTCATAATTCACATCCAACAGTAATTTAGAGTCAAAAGATTAAATGTTGAAATTTCATCGTTATAGACCATTTTATGATCGTTCGACAGGTCCGGAGTCATCGTTTTTCATCCGAAAATTGATTTTTTGGACTGTACCAAAAATGATTCAAAATGTCAATTGGATCATGCCTCATGTTGAATAACCACTTTTTAAACCCTCACAGTGACCAAAATTGCCATTTTTACAGAGTTTTGCTTACTCAAAAGCTTCCATTTTGACCCGTTTCAGGCACAGAAATGACTTTAAACACACTTATTCTAGTTGACAAAGTCATAATTCACATCCAACAGTAATTTAGAGTCAAAAGATTAAATGTTGAAATTTCATCATTATAGACCATTTTGGTATCGTTCGACAGGTCCGGAGTCATCGTTTTTCATCCGAAAATTGATTTTTTGGACTGTACCAAAAATGATTCAAAATGTCAATTGGATCATGCCTCATGTTGAATAACCACTTTTTAAACCCTCACAGTGACAAAAAATTGCCATTTTTACAGAGTTTTGCTTACTCAAAAGCTTCCATTTTGACCCGTTTCAGGCACAGAAATGACTTTAAACACACTTAGTCTAGTTGACAAAGTCATAATTCACATCCAACAGTCATTTAGAGTCAAAAGATTAAATGTTGACATTTCATCATTATAGACCATTTTGGGATCGTTCGACAGGTCCGGAGTCATCGTTTTTCATCCGAAAATTGATTTTTTGGACTGTACCAAAAATGATTCAAAATGTCAATTGGATCGTGCCTCATGTTGAATAACCACTTTTTAAACCCTCACAGTGACCGAAATTGCCATTTTTACAGAGTTTTGCTTACTCAAAAGCTTCCATTTTGACCCGTTTCAGGCACAGAAATGACTTTAAACACACTTATTTTAGTTGACAAAGTCCTAATTCACATCCAACAGTAATTTAGAGTCAAAAGATTAAATGTTGAAATTTCATCATTATAGACCATTTTGGGATCGTTCGACAGGTCCGGAGTCATCGTTTTTCATCCGAAAATTGATTTTTTGGACTGTACCAAAAATGATTCAAAATGTCAATTGGATCATGCCTCATGTTGAATAACCACTTTTTAAACCCTCACAGTGACCAAAATTGCCATTTTTACAGAGTTTTGCTTACTCAAAAGCTTCAATTTTGACCCGTTTCAGGCACAGAAATGACTTTAAACACACTTATTTTAGTTGACAAAGTCCTAATTCACATCCAACAGTAATTTAGAGTCAAAAGATTAAATGTTAAAATTTCATCATTATAGACCATTTTGGGATCGTTCGACAGGTCCGGAGTCATCGTTTTTCATCCGAAAATTGATTTTTTGGACTGTACCAAAAATGATTCAAAATGTCAATTGGATCATTCCTCATGTTGAATAACCACTTTTTAAACCCTCACAGTGACAAAAAATTGCCATTTTTACAGAGTTTTGCTTACTCAAAAGCTTCCATTTTGACCCGTTTCAGGCACAGAAATGACTTTAAACACACTTATTCTAGTTGACAAAGTCATAATTCACATCCAACAGTCATTTAGAGTCAAAAGATTAAATGTTGAAATTTCATCATTATAGACCATTTTGGGATCGTTCGACAGGTCCGGAGTCATCGTTTTTCATCCGAAAATTGATTTTTTGGACTGTACCAAAAATGATTCAAAATGTCAATTGGATCATGCCTCATGTTGAATAACCACTTTTTAAACCCTCACAGTGACCAAAATTGCCATTTTTACAGAGTTTTGCTTACTCAAAAGCTTCCATTTTGACCCGTTTCAGGCACAGAAATGACTTTAAACACACTTATTCTAGTTGACAAAGTCATAATTCACATCCAACAGTCCTTTAGTGTCAAAAGATTAAATGTTGAAATTTCATCATTATAGACCATTTTGGGATCGTTCGACAGGTCCGGAGTCATCGTTTTTCATCCGAAAATTGATTTTTTGGACTGTACCAAAAATGATTCAAAATGTCAATTGGATCATGCCTCATGTTGAATAACCACTTTTTAAACCCTCACAGTGACCAAAATTGCCATTTTTACAGAGTTTTGCTTACTCAAAAGCTTCCATTTTGACCCGTTTCAGGCACAGAAATGACTTTAAACACACTTATTCTAGTTGACAAAGTCATAATTCACATCCAACAGTAATTTAGAGTCAAAAGATTAAATGTTGAAATTTCATCATTATAGACCATTTTGGTATCGTTCGACAGGTCCGGAGTCATTGTTTTTCATCCGAAAATTGATTTTTTGGACTGTACCAACAATGATTCAAAATGTCAATTGGATCATGCCTCATGTTGAATAACCACTTTTTAAACCCCCACAGTGACCAAAATTGCCATATTTACAGAGTTTTGCTTACTCAAAAGCTTCCATTTTGACCCGTTTCAGGCACAGAAATGACTTTAAACACACTTATTCTAGTTGACAAAGTCATAATTCACATCCAACAGTAATTTAGAGTCAAAAGATTAAATGTTGAAATTTCATCATTATAGACCATTTTGGGAACGTTCGACATGTCCGGAGTCATCGTTTTTCATCCGAAAATTGATTTTTTGGACTGTACCAAAAATGATTCAAAATGTCAATTGGATCATGCCTCATGTTGAATAACCACTTTTTAAACCCTCACAGTGACCAAAATTGCCATTTTAACAGAGTTTTGCTTACTCAAAAGCTTCCATTTTGACCCGTTTCAGGCACAGAAATGACTTTAAACACACGTATTCTAGTTGACAAAGTCATAATTCACATCCAACAGTAATTTAGAGTCAAAAGATTAAATGTTGAAATTTCATCGTTATAGACCATTTTATGATCGTTCGACAGGTCCGGAGTCATCGTTTTTCATCCGAAAATTGATTTTTTGGACTGTACCAAAAATGATTCAAAATGTCAATTGGATCATGCCTCATGTTGAATAACCACTTTTTAAACCCTCACAGTGACCAAAATTGCCATTTTTACAGAGTTTTGCTTACTCAAAAGCTTCCATTTTGACCCGTTTCAGGCACAGAAATGACTTTAAACACACTTATTCTAGTTGACAAAGTCATAATTCACATCCAACAGTAATTTAGAGTCAAAAGATTAAATGTTGAAATTTCATCATTATAGACCATTTTGGTATCGTTCGACAGGTCCGGAGTCATCGTTTTTCATCCGAAAATTAATTTTTTGGACTGTACCAAAAATGATTCAAAATGTCAATTGGATCATGCCTCATGTTGAATAACCACTTTTTAAACCCTCACAGTGACCAAAATTGCCATTTTTACAGAGTTTTGCTTACTCAAAAGCTTCCATTTTGACCCGTTTCAGGCACAGAAATGACTTTAAACACACTTATTCTAGTTGACAAAGTCATAATTCACATCCAACAGTAATTTAGAGTCAAAAGATTAAATGTTGAAATTTCATCATTATAGACCATTTTGGTATCGTTCGACAGGTCCGGAGTCATTGTTTTTCATCCGAAAATTGATTTTTTGGACTGTACCAACAATGATTCAAAATGTCAATTGGATCATGCCTCATGTTGAATAACCACTTTTTAAACCCCCACAGTGACCAAAATTGCCATATTTACAGAGTTTTGCTTACTCAAAAGCTTCCATTTTGACCCGTTTCAGGCACAGAAATGACTTTAAACACACTTATTCTAGTTGACAAAGTCATAATTCACATCCAACAGTAATTTAGAGTCAAAAGATTAAATGTTGAAATTTCATCATTATAGACCATTTTGGGAACGTTCGACATGTCCGGAGTCATCGTTTTTCATCCGAAAATTGATTTTTTGGACTGTACCAAAAATGATTCAAAATGTCAATTGGATCATGCCTCATGTTGAATAACCACTTTTTAAACCCTCACAGTGACCAAAATTGCCATTTTTACAGAGTTTTGCTTACTCAAAAGCTTCCATTTTGACCCGTTTCAGGCACAGAAATGACTTTAAACACACGTATTCTAGTTGACAAAGTCATAATTCACATCCAACAGTCATTTAGTGTCAAAAGATTAAATGTTGAAATTTCATCATTATAGACCATTTTGGGATCGTTCGACAGGTCCGGAGTCATCGTTTTTCATCCGAAAATTGATTTTTTGGACTGTACCAAAAATGATTCAAAATGTCAATTGGATCATGCCTCATGTTGAATAACAACTTTTTAAACCCTGAAGTGACCAAAATTGCCATTTTTACAGAGTTTTGCTTACTCAAAAGCTTCCATTTTGACCCGTTTCAGGCACAGAAATGACTTTAAACACACTTATTCTAGTTGACAAAGTCATAATTCACATCCAACAGTAATTTAGAGTCAAAAGATTAAATGTTGAAATTTCATCATTATAGACCATTTTGGTATCGTTCGACAGGTCCGGAGTCATCGTTTTTCATCCGAAAATTGATTTTTTGGACTGTACCAACAATGATTCAAAATGTCAATTGGATCATGCCTCATGTTGAATAACCACTTTTTAAACCCCCACAGTGACCAAAATTGCCATATTTACAGAGTTTTGCTTACTCAAAAGCTTCCATTTTGACCCGTTTCAGGCACAGAAATGACTTTAAACACACTTATTCTAGTTGACAAAGTCATAATTCACATCCAACAGTAATTTAGAGTCAAAAGATTAAATGTTGAAATTTCATCATTATAGACCATTTTGGGAACGTTCGACATGTCCGGAGTCATCGTTTTTCATCCGAAAATTGATTTTTTGGACTGTACCAAAAATGATTCAAAATGTCAATTGGATCATGCCTCATGTTGAATAACCACTTTTTAAACCCTCACAGTGACCAAAATTGCCATTTTTACAGAGTTTTGCTTACTCAAAAGCTTCCATTTTGACCCGTTTCAGGCACAGAAATGACTTTAAACACACTTATTCTAGTTGACAAAGTCATAATTCACATCCAACAGTAATTTAGAGTCAAAAGATTAAATGTTGAAATTTCATCATTATAGACCATTTTGGTATCGTTCGACAGGTCCGGAGTCATCGTTTTTCATCCGAAAATTGATTTTTTGGACTGTACCAAAAATGATTCAAAATGTCAATTGGATCATGCCTCATGTTGAATAACCACTTTTTAAACCCTCACAGTGACCAAAATTGCCATTTTTACAGAGTTTTGCTTACTCAAAAGCTTCCATTTTGACCCGTTTCAGGCACAGAAATGACTTTAAACACACTTATTCTAGTTGACAAAGTCATAATTCACATCCAACAGTAATTTAGAGTCAAAAGATTAAATGTTGAAATTTCATCATTATAGACCATTTTGGGAACGTTCGACATGTCCGGAGTCATCGTTTTTCATCCGAAAATTGATTTTTTGGACTGTACCAAAAATGATTCAAAATGTCAATTGGATCATGCCTCATGTTGAATAACCACTTTTTAAACCCTCACAGTGACCAAAATTGCCATTTTAACAGAGTTTTGCTTACTCAAAAGCTTCCATTTTGACCCGTTTCAGGCACAGAAATGACTTTAAACACACTTATTCTAGTTGACAAAGTCATAATTCACATCCAACAGTAATTTAGAGTCAAAAGATTAAATGTTGAAATTTCATCATTATAGACCATTTTGGTATCGTTCGACAGGTCCGGAGTCATCGTTTTTCATCCGAAAATTGATTTTTTGGACTGTACCAAAAAATGATTCAAAATGTCAATTGGATCATGCCTCATGTTGAATAACCACTTTTTAAACCCTCACAGTGACCAAAATTGCCATTTTTACAGAGTTTTGCTTACTCAAAAGCTTCCATTTTGACCCGTTTCAGGCACAGAAATGACTTTAAACACACTTATTCTAGTTGACAAAGTCATAATTCACATCCAACAGTAATTTAGAGTCAAAAGATTAAATGTTGAAATTTCATCATTATAGACCATTTTGGTATCGTTCGACAGGTCCGGAGTCATCGTTTTTCATCCGAAAATTGATTTTTTGGACTGTACCAAAAATGATTCAAAATGTCAATTGGATCATGCCTCATGTTGAATAACCACTTTTTAAACCCTCACAGTGACAAAAAATTGCCATTTTTACAGAGTTTTGCTTACTCAAAAGCTTCCATTTTGACCCGTTTCAGGCACAGAAATGACTTTAAACACACTTATTCTAGTTGACAAAGTCATAATTGACATCCAACAGTCATTTAGAGTCAAAAGATTAAATGTTGAAATTTCATCATTATAGACCATTTTGGGATCGTTCGACAGGTCCGGAGTCATCGTTTTTCATCCGAAAATTGATTTTTTGGACTGTACCAAAAATGATTCAAAATGTCAATTGGATCATGCCTCATGTTGAATAACCACTTTTTAAACCCTCACAGTGACCAAAATTGCCATTTTTACAGAGTTTTGCTTACTCAAAAGCTTCCATTTTGACCCGTTTCAGGCACAGAAATGACTTTAAACACACTTATTCTAGTTGACAAAGTCATAATTCACATCCAACAGTCATTTAGTGTCAAAAGATTAAATGTTGAAATTTCATCATTATAGACCATTTTGGGATCGTTCGACAGGTCCGGAGTCATCGTTTTTCATCCGAAAATTGATTTTTTGGACTGTACCAAAAATGATTCAAAATGTCAATTGGATCATGCCTCATGTTGAATAACCACTTTTTAAACCCTCACAGTGACCAAAATTGCCATTTTTACAGAGTTTTGCTTACTCAAAAGCTTCCATTTTGACCCGTTTCAGGCACAGAAATGACTTTAAACACACTTATTCTAGTTGACAAAGTCATAATTCACATCCAACAGTAATTTAGAGTCAAAAGATTAAATGTTGAAATTTCATCATTATAGACCATTTTGGTATCGTTCGACAGGTCCGGAGTCATCGTTTTTCATCCGAAAATTGATTTTTTGGACTGTACCAACAATGATTCAAAATGTCAATTGGATCATGCCTCATGTTGAATAACCACTTTTTAAACCCCCACAGTGACCAAAATTGCCATATTTACAGAGTTTTGCTTACTCAAAAGCTTCCATTTTGACCCGTTTCAGGCACAGAAATGACTTTAAACACACTTATTCTAGTTGACAAAGTCATAATTCACATCCAACAGTAATTTAGAGTCAAAAGATTAAATGTTGAAATTTCATCATTATAGACCATTTTGGGAACGTTCGACATGTCCGGAGTCATTGTTTTTCATCCGAAAATTGATTTTTTGGACTGTACCAAAAATGATTCAAAATGTCAATTGGATCATGCCTCATGTTGAATAACCACTTTTTAAACCCTCACAGTGACCAAAATTGCCATTTTTACAGAGTTTTGCTTACTCAAAAGCTTCCATTTTGACCCGTTTCAGGCACAGAAATGACTTTAAACACACTTATTCTAGTTGACAAAGTCATAATTCACATCCAACAGTAATTTAGAGTCAAAAGATTAAATGTTGAAATTTCATCATTATAGACCATTTTGGTATCGTTCGACAGGTCCGGAGTCATCGTTTTTCATCCGAAAATTGATTTTTTGGACTGTACCAAAAATGATTCAAAATGTCAATTGGATCATGCCTCATGTTGAATAACCACTTTTTAAACCCTCACAGTGACCAAAATTGCCATTTTTACAGAGTTTTGCTTACTCAAAAGCTTCCATTTTGACCCGTTTCAGGCACAGAAATGACTTTAAACACACTTATTCTAGTTGACAAAGTCATAATTCACATCCAACAGTAATTTAGAGTCAAAAGATTAAATGTTGAAATTTCATCGTTATAGACCATTTTATGATCGTTCGACAGGTCCGGAGTCATCGTTTTTCATCCGAAAATTGATTTTTTGGACTGTACCAAAAATGATTCAAAATGTCAATTGGATCATGCCTCATGTTGAATAACCACTTTTTAAACCCTCACAGTGACCAAAATTGCCATTTTTACAGAGTTTTGCTTACTCAAAAGCTTCCATTTTGACCCGTTTCAGGCACAGAAATAACTTTAAACACACTTATTCTAGTTGACAAAGTCATAATTCACATCCAACAGTAATTTAGAGTCAAAAGATTAAATGTTGAAATTTCATCATTATAGACCATTTTGGTATCGTTCGACAGGTCCGGAGTCATCGTTTTTCATCCGAAAATTGATTTTTTGGACTGTACCAAAAATGATTCAAAATGTCAATTGGATCATGCCTCATGTTGAATAACCACTTTTTAAACCCTCACAGTGACAAAAAATTGCCATTTTTACAGAGTTTTGCTTACTCAAAAGCTTCCATTTTGACCCGTTTCAGGCACAGAAATGACGTTAAACACACTTATTCTAGTTGACAAAGTCATAATTCCCATCCAACAGTCATTTAGAGTCAAAAGATTAAATGTTGAAATTTCATCATTATAGACCATTCTGGGATCGTTCGACAGGTCCGGAGTCATCGTTTTTCATCCGAAAATTGATTATTTGGACTGTACCAAAAATGATTCAAAATGTCAATTGGATCATGCCTCATGTTGAATAACCACTTTTTAAACCCTCACAGTGACCAAAATTGCCATTTTTACAGAGTTTTGCTTACTCAAAAGCTTCCATTTTGACCCGTTTCAGGCACAGAAATGACTTTAAACACACTTATTCTAGTTGACAAAGTCATAATTCACATCCAACAGTAATTTAGAGTCAAAAGATTAAATGTTAAAATTTCATCATTATAGACCATTTTGGGATCGTTCGACAGGTCCGGAGTCATCGTTTTTCATCCGAAAATTGATTTTTTGGACTGTACCAAAAATGATTCAAAATGTCAATTGGATCATGCCTCATGTTGAATAACCACTTTTTAAACCCTCACAGTGACAAAAATTGCCATTTTTACAGAGTTTTGCTTACTCAAAAGCTTCCATTTTGACCCGTTTCAGGCACAGAAATGACTTTAAACACACTTATTCTAGTTGACAAAGTCATAATTCACATCCAACAGTAATTTAGAGTCAAAAGATTAAATGTTGAAATTTCATCATTATAGACCATTTTGGTATCGTTCGACAGGTCCGGAGTCATCGTTTTTCATCCGAAAATTGATTTTTTGGACTGTACCAACAATGATTCAAAATGTCAATTGGATCATGCCTCATGTTGAATAACCACTTTTTAAACCCTCACAGTGACCAAAATTGCCATTTTTACAGAGTTTTGCTTACTCAAAAGCTTCCATTTTGACCCGTTTCAGGCACAGAAATGACTTTAAACACACTTATTCTAGTTGACAAAGTCATAATTCACATCCAACAGTAATTTAGAGTCAAAAGATTAAATGTTGAAATTTCATCATTATAGACCATTTTGGTATCGTTCGACAGGTCCGGAGTCATCGTTTTTCATCCGAAAATTGATTTTTTGGACTGTACCAAAAATGATTCAAAATGTCAATTGGATCATGCCTCATGTTGAATAACCACTTTTTAAACCCTCACAGTGACCAAAATTGCCATTTTAACAGAGTTTTGCTTACTCAAAAGCTTCCATTTTGACCCGTTTCAGGCACAGAAATGACTTTAAACACACTTATTCTAGTTGACAAAGTCATAATTCACATCCAACAGTAATTTAGAGTCAAAAGATTAAATGTTGAAATTTCATCATTATAGACCATTTTGGTATCGTTCGACAGGTCCGGAGTCATCGTTTTTCATCCGAAAATTGATTTTTTGGACTGTACCAAAAATGATTCAAAATGTCAATTGGATCATGCCTCATGTTGAATAACCACTTTTTAAACCCTCACAGTGACCAAAATTGCCATTTTTACAGAGTTTTGCTTACTCAAAAGCTTCCATTTTGACCCGTTTCAGGCACAGAAATGACTTTAAACACACTTATTCTAGTTGACAAAGTCATAATTCACATCCAACAGTAATTTAGAGTCAAAAGATTAAATGTTGAAATTTCATCATTATAGACCATTTTGGGAACGTTCGACATGTCCGGAGTCATCGTTTTTCATCCGAAAATTGATTTTTTGGACTGTACCAAAAATGATTCAAAATGTCAATTGGATCATGCCTCATGTTGAATAACCACTTTTTAAACCCTCACAGTGACCAAAATTGCCATTTTAACAGAGTTTTGCTTACTCAAAAGCTTCCATTTTGACCCGTTTCAGGCACAGAAATGACTTTAAACACACTTATTCTAGTTGACAAAGTCATAATTCACATCCAACAGTAATTTAGAGTCAAAAGATTAAATGTTGAAATTTCATCATTATAGACCATTTTGGTATCGTTCGACAGGTCCGGAGTCATCGTTTTTCATCCGAAAATTGATTTTTTGGACTGTACCAAAAAATGATTCAAAATGTCAATTGGATCATGCCTCATGTTGAATAACCACTTTTTAAACCCTCACAGTGACCAAAATTGCCATTTTTACAGAGTTTTGCTTACTCAAAAGCTTCCATTTTGACCCGTTTCAGGCACAGAAATGACTTTAAACACACTTATTCTAGTTGACAAAGTCATAATTCACATCCAACAGTAATTTAGAGTCAAAAGATTAAATGTTGAAATTTCATCATTATAGACCATTTTGGTATCGTTCGACAGGTCCGGAGTCATCGTTTTTCATCCGAAAATTGATTTTTTGGACTGTACCAAAAATGATTCAAAATGTCAATTGGATCATGCCTCATGTTGAATAACCACTTTTTAAACCCTCACAGTGACAAAAAATTGCCATTTTTACAGAGTTTTGCTTACTCAAAAGCTTCCATTTTGACCCGTTTCAGGCACAGAAATGACTTTAAACACACTTATTCTAGTTGACAAAGTCATAATTGACATCCAACAGTCATTTAGAGTCAAAAGATTAAATGTTGAAATTTCATCATTATAGACCATTTTGGGATCGTTCGACAGGTCCGGAGTCATCGTTTTTCATCCGAAAATTGATTTTTTGGACTGTACCAAAAATGATTCAAAATGTCAATTGGATCATGCCTCATGTTGAATAACCACTTTTTAAACCCTCACAGTGACCAAAATTGCCATTTTTACAGAGTTTTGCTTACTCAAAAGCTTCCATTTTGACCCGTTTCAGGCACAGAAATGACTTTAAACACACTTATTCTAGTTGACAAAGTCATAATTCACATCCAACAGTCATTTAGTGTCAAAAGATTAAATGTTGAAATTTCATCATTATAGACCATTTTGGGATCGTTCGACAGGTCCGGAGTCATCGTTTTTCATCCGAAAATTGATTTTTTGGACTGTACCAAAAATGATTCAAAATGTCAATTGGATCATGCCTCATGTTGAATAACCACTTTTTAAACCCTCACAGTGACCAAAATTGCCATTTTTACAGAGTTTTGCTTACTCAAAAGCTTCCATTTTGACCCGTTTCAGGCACAGAAATGACTTTAAACACACTTATTCTAGTTGACAAAGTCATAATTCACATCCAACAGTAATTTAGAGTCAAAAGATTAAATGTTGAAATTTCATCATTATAGACCATTTTGGTATCGTTCGACAGGTCCGGAGTCATCGTTTTTCATCCGAAAATTGATTTTTTGGACTGTACCAACAATGATTCAAAATGTCAATTGGATCATGCCTCATGTTGAATAACCACTTTTTAAACCCCCACAGTGACCAAAATTGCCATTTTTACAGAGTTTTGCTTACTCAAAAGCTTCCATTTTGACCCGTTTCAGGCACAGAAATGACTTTAAACACACTTATTCTAGTTGACAAAGTCATAATTCACATCCAACAGTAATTTAGAGTCAAAAGATTAAATGTTGAAATTTCATCATTATAGACCATTTTGGGAACGTTCGACATGTCCGGAGTCATTGTTTTTCATCCGAAAATTGATTTTTTGGACTGTACCAAAAATGATTCAAAATGTCAATTGGATCATGCCTCATGTTGAATAACCACTTTTTAAACCCTCACAGTGACCAAAATTGCCATTTTTACAGAGTTTTGCTTACTCAAAAGCTTCCATTTTGACCCGTTTCAGGCACAGAAATGACTTTAAACACACTTATTCTAGTTGACAAAGTCATAATTCACATCCAACAGTAATTTAGAGTCAAAAGATTAAATGTTGAAATTTCATCATTATAGACCATTTTGGTATCGTTCGACAGGTCCGGAGTCATCGTTTTTCATCCGAAAATTGATTTTTTGGACTGTACCAAAAATGATTCAAAATGTCAATTGGATCATGCCTCATGTTGAATAACCACTTTTTAAACCCTCACAGTGACCAAAATTGCCATTTTTACAGAGTTTTGCTTACTCAAAAGCTTCCATTTTGACCCGTTTCAGGCACAGAAATGACTTTAAACACACTTATTCTAGTTGACAAAGTCATAATTCACATCCAACAGTAATTTAGAGTCAAAAGATTAAATGTTGAAATTTCATCGTTATAGACCATTTTATGATCGTTCGACAGGTCCGGAGTCATCGTTTTTCATCCGAAAATTGATTTTTTGGACTGTACCAAAAATGATTCAAAATGTCAATTGGATCATGCCTCATGTTGAATAACCACTTTTTAAACCCTCACAGTGACCAAAATTGCCATTTTTACAGAGTTTTGCTTACTCAAAAGCTTCCATTTTGACCCGTTTCAGGCACAGAAATAACTTTAAACACACTTATTCTAGTTGACAAAGTCATAATTCACATCCAACAGTAATTTAGAGTCAAAAGATTAAATGTTGAAATTTCATCATTATAGACCATTTTGGTATCGTTCGACAGGTCCGGAGTCATCGTTTTTCATCCGAAAATTGATTTTTTGGACTGTACCAAAAATGATTCAAAATGTCAATTGGATCATGCCTCATGTTGAATAACCACTTTTTAAACCCTCACAGTGACAAAAAATTGCCATTTTTACAGAGTTTTGCTTACTCAAAAGCTTCCATTTTGACCCGTTTCAGGCACAGAAATGACGTTAAACACACTTATTCTAGTTGACAAAGTCATAATTCCCATCCAACAGTCATTTAGAGTCAAAAGATTAAATGTTGAAATTTCATCATTATAGACCATTCTGGGATCGTTCGACAGGTCCGGAGTCATCGTTTTTCATCCGAAAATTGATTATTTGGACTGTACCAAAAATGATTCAAAATGTCAATTGGATCATGCCTCATGTTGAATAACCACTTTTTAAACCCTCACAGTGACCAAAATTGCCATTTTTACAGAGTTTTGCTTACTCAAAAGCTTCCATTTTGACCCGTTTCAGGCACAGAAATGACTTTAAACACACTTATTCTAGTTGACAAAGTCATAATTCACATCCAACAGTAATTTAGAGTCAAAAGATTAAATGTTAAAATTTCATCATTATAGACCATTTTGGGATCGTTCGACAGGTCCGGAGTCATCGTTTTTCATCCGAAAATTGATTTTTTGGACTGTACCAAAAATGATTCAAAATGTCAATTGGATCATGCCTCATGTTGAATAACCACTTTTTAAACCCTCACAGTGACAAAAATTGCCATTTTTACAGAGTTTTGCTTACTCAAAAGCTTCCATTTTGACCCGTTTCAGGCACAGAAATGACTTTAAACACACTTATTCTAGTTGACAAAGTCATAATTCACATCCAACAGTAATTTAGAGTCAAAAGATTAAATGTTGAAATTTCATCATTATAGACCATTTTGGTATCGTTCGACAGGTCCGGAGTCATCGTTTTTCATCCGAAAATTGATTTTTTGGACTGTACCAACAATGATTCAAAATGTCAATTGGATCATGCCTCATGTTGAATAACCACTTTTTAAACCCTCACAGTGACCAAAATTGCCATTTTTACAGAGTTTTGCTTACTCAAAAGCTTCCATTTTGACCCGTTTCAGGCACAGAAATGACTTTAAACACACTTATTCTAGTTGACAAAGTCATAATTCACATCCAACAGTAATTTAGAGTCAAAAGATTAAATGTTGAAATTTCATCATTATAGACCATTTTGGTATCGTTCGACAGGTCCGGAGTCATCGTTTTTCATCCGAAAATTGATTTTTTGGACTGTACCAAAAATGATTCAAAATGTCAATTGGATCATGCCTCATGTTGAATAACCACTTTTTAAACCCTCACAGTGACCAAAATTGCCATTTTAACAGAGTTTTGCTTACTCAAAAGCTTCCATTTTGACCCGTTTCAGGCACAGAAATGACTTTAAACACACTTATTCTAGTTGACAAAGTCATAATTCACATCCAACAGTAATTTAGAGTCAAAAGATTAAATGTTGAAATTTCATCATTATAGACCATTTTGGTATCGTTCGACAGGTCCGGAGTCATCGTTTTTCATCCGAAAATTGATTTTTTGGACTGTACCAAAAATGATTCAAAATGTCAATTGGATCATGCCTCATGTTGAATAACCACTTTTTAAACCCTCACAGTGACCAAAATTGCCATTTTTACAGAGTTTTGCTTACTCAAAAGCTTCCATTTTGACCCGTTTCAGGCACAGAAATGACTTTAAACACACTTATTCTAGTTGACAAAGTCATAATTCACATCCAACAGTAATTTAGAGTCAAAAGATTAAATGTTGAAATTTCATCATTATAGACCATTTTGGTATCGTTCGACAGGTCCGGAGTCATCGTTTTTCATCCGAAAATTGATTTTTTGGACTGTACCAAAAATGATTCAAAATGTCAATTGGATCATGCCTCATGTTGAATAACCACTTTTTAAACCCTCACAGTGACAAAAAATTGCCATTTTTACAGAGTTTTGCTTACTCAAAAGCTTCCATTTTGACCCGTTTCAGGCACAGAAATGACTTTAAACACACTTATTCTAGTTGACAAAGTCATAATTGACATCCAACAGTCATTTAGAGTCAAAAGATTAAATGTTGAAATTTCATCATTATAGACCATTTTGGGATCGATCGACAGGTCCGGAGTCATCGTTTTTTATCCGAAAATTGATTTTTTGGACTGTACCAAAAATGATTCAAAATGTCAATTGGATCATGCCTCATGTTGAATAACCACTTTTTAAACCCTCACAGTGACCAAAATTGCCATTTTTACAGAGTTTTGCTTACTCAAAAGCTTCCATTTTGACCCGTTTCAGGCACAGAAATGACTTTAAACACACTTATTCTAGTTGACAAAGTCATAATTCACATCCAACAGTCATTTAGTGTCAAAAGATTAAATGTTGAAATTTCATCATTATAGACCATTTTGGGATCGTTCGACAGGTCCGGAGTCATCGTTTTTCATCCGAAAATTGATTTTTTGGACTGTACCAAAAATGATTCAAAATGTCAATTGGATCATGCCTCATGTTGAATAACCACTTTTTAAACCCTCACAGTGACCAAAATTGCCATTTTTACAGAGTTTTGCTTACTCAAAAGCTTCCATTTTGACCCGTTTCAGGCACAGAAATGACTTTAAACACACTTATTCTAGTTGACAAAGTCATAATTCACATCCAACAGTAATTTAGAGTCAAAAGATTAAATGTTGAAATTTCATCATTATAGACCATTTTGGTATTGTTCGACAGGTCCGGAGTCATCGTTTTTCATCCGAAAATTGATTTTTTGGACTGTACCAACAATGATTCAAAATGTCAATTGGATCATGCCTCATGTTGAATAACCACTTTTTAAACCCCCACAGTGACCAAAATTGCCATTTTTACAGAGTTTTGCTTACTCAAAAGCTTCCATTTTGACCCGTTTCAGGCACAGAAATGACTTTAAACACACTTATTCTAGTTGACAAAGTCATAATTCACATCCAACAGTAATTTAGAGTCAAAAGATTAAATGTTGAAATTTCATCATTATAGACCATTTTGGGAACGTTCGACATGTCCGGAGTCATCGTTTTTCATCCGAAAATTGATTTTTTGGACTGTACCAAAAATGATTCAAAATGTCAATTGGATCATGCCTCATGTTGAATAACCACTTTTTAAACCCTCACAGTGACCAAAATTGCCATTTTAACAGAGTTTTGCTTACTCAAAAGCTTCCATTTTGACCCGTTTCAAGCACAGAAATGACTTTAAACACACTTATTCTAGTTGACAAAGTCATAATTCACATCCAACAGTAATTTAGAGTCAAAAGATTAAATGTTGAAATTTCATCATTATAGACCATTTTGGTATCGTTCGACAGGTCCGGAGTCATCGTTTTTCACCCGAAAATTGATTATTTGGACTGTACCAAAAATGATTCAAAATGTCAATTGGATCATGCCTCATGTTGAATAACCACTTTTTAAACCCTCACAGTGACCAAAATTGCCATTTTTACAGAGTTTTGCTTACTCAAAAGCTTCCATTTTGACCCGTTTCAGGCACAGAAATGACTTTAAACACACTTATTCTAGTTGACAAAGTCATAATTCACATCCAACAGTAATTTAGAGTCAAAAGATTAAATGTTGAAATTTCATCGTTATAGACCATTTTATGA
This sequence comes from Lissotriton vulgaris, assembly GCF_964263255.1. Lineage (NCBI taxonomy): Eukaryota > Metazoa > Chordata > Amphibia > Caudata > Salamandridae > Lissotriton > Lissotriton vulgaris. The sequence goes on from NW_028242884.1 coordinate 695,608, forward strand.
TCGTTCGACAGGTCCGGAGTCATCGTTTTTCATCCGAAAATTGATTTTTTGGACTGTACCAAAAATGATTCAAAATGTCAATTGGATCATGCCTCATGTTGAATAACCACTTTTTAAACCCTCACAGTGACCAAAATTGCCATTTTTACAGAGTTTTGCTTACTCAAAAGCTTCCATTTTGACCCGTTTCAGGCACAGAAATGACTTTAAACACACTTATTCTAGTTGACAAAGTCATAATTCACATCCAACAGTAATTTAGAGTCAAAAGATTAAATGTTGAAATTTCATCATTATAGACCATTTTGGTATCGTTCGACAGGTCCGGAGTCATCGTTTTTCATCCGAAAATTGATTTTTTGGACTGTACCAAAAATGATTCAAAATGTCAATTGGATCATGCCTCATGTTGAATAACCACTTTTTAAACCCTCACAGTGACCAAAATTGCCATTTTTACAGAGTTTTGCTTACTCAAAAGCTTCCATTTTGACCCGTTTCAGGCACAGAAATGACTTTAAACACACTTATTCTAGTTGACAAAGTCATAATTCCCATCCAACAGTCATTTAGAGTCAAAAGATTAAATGTTGAAATTTCATCATTATAGACCATTTTGGGATCGTTCGACAGGTCCGGAGTCATCGTTTTTCATCCGAAAATTGATTTTTTGGACTGTACCAAAAATGATTCAAAATGTCAATTGGATCATGCCTCATGTTGAATAACCACTTTTTAAACCCTCACAGTGACCAAAATTGCCATTTTTACAGAGTTTTGCTTACTCAAAAGCTTCCATTTTGACCCGTTTCAGGCACAGAAATGACTTTAAACACACTTATTTTAGTTGACAAAGTCATAATTCACATCCAACAGTAATTTAGAGTCAAAAGATTAAATGTTGAAATTTCATCATTATAGACCATTTTGGGATCGTACGACAGGTCCGGAGTCATCGTTTTTCATCCGAAAATTGATTTTTTGGACTGTACCAATAATGATTCAAAATGTCAATTGGATCATGCCTCATGTTGAATAACCACTTTTTAAACCCCCACAGTGACCAAAATTGCCATATTTACAGAGTTTTGCTTACTCAAAAGCTTCCATTTTGACCCGTTTCAGGCACAGAAATGACTTTAAACACACTTATTCTAGTTGACAAAGTCATAATTCACATCCAACAGTAATTTAGAGTCAAAAGATTAAATGTTGAAATTTCATCATTATAGACCATTTTGGGAACGTTCGACATGTCCGGAGTCATCGTTTTTCATCCGAAAATTGATTTTTTGGACTGTACCAAAAATGATTCAAAATGTCAATTGGATCATGCCTCATGTTGAATAACCACTTTTTAAACCCTCACAGTGACCAAAATTGCCATTTTTACAGAGTTTTGCTTACTCAAAAGCTTCCATTTTGACCCGTTTCAGGCACAGAAATGACTTTAAACACACTTATTTTAGTTGACAAAGTCATAATTCACATCCAACAGTAATTTAGAGTCAAAAGATTAAATGTTAAAATTTCATCATTATAGACCATTTTGGGATCGTTCGACAGGTCCGGAGTCATCGTTTTTCATCCGAAAATTGATTTTTTGGACTGTACCAAAAATGATTCAAAATGTCAATTGGATCATGCCTCATGTTGAATAACCACTTTTTAAACCCTCACAGTGACAAAAATTGCCATTTTTACAGAGTTTTGCTTACTCAAAAGCTTCCATTTTGACCCGTTTCAGGCACAGAAATGACTTTAAACACACTTATTCTAGTTGACAAAGTCATAATTCACATCCAACAGTAATTTAGAGTCAAAAGATTAAATGTTGAAATTTCATCATTATAGACCATTTTGGTATCGTTCGACAGGTCCGGAGTCATCGTTTTTCATCCGAAAATTGATTTTTTGGACTGTACCAACAATGATTCAAAATGTCAATTGGATCATGCCTCATGTTGAATAACCACTTTTTAAACCCTCACAGTGACCAAAATTGCCATTTTTACAGAGTTTTGCTTACTCAAAAGCTTCCATTTTGACCCGTTTCAGGCACAGAAATGACTTTAAACACACTTATTCTAGTTGACAAAGTCATAATTCACATCCAACAGTAATTTAGAGTCAAAAGATTAAATGTTGAAATTTCATCATTATAGACCATTTTGGTATCGTTCGACAGGTCCGGAGTCATCGTTTTTCATCCGAAAATTGATTTTTTGGACTGTACCAAAAATGATTCAAAATGTCAATTGGATCATGCCTCATGTTGAATAACCACTTTTTAAACCCTCACAGTGACCAAAATTGCCATTTTTACAGAGTTTTGCTCACTCAAAAGCTTCAATTTTGACCCGTTTCAGGCACAGAAATGACTTTAAACACACTTATTTTAGTTGACAAAGTCCTAATTCACATCCAACAGTAATTTAGAGTCAAAAGATTAAATGTTAAAATTTCATCATTATAGACCATTTTGGGATCGTTCGACAGGTCCGGAGTCATCGTTTTTCATCCGAAAATTGATTTTTTGGACTGTACCAAAAATGATTCAAAATGTCAATTGGATCATGCCTCATGTTGAATAACCACTTTTTAAACCCTCACAGTGACCAAAATTGCCATTTTTACAGAGTTTTGCTTACTCAAAAGCTTCAATTTTGACCCGTTTCAGGCACAGAAATGACTTTAAACACACTTATTTTAGTTGACAAAGTCCTAATTCACATCCAACAGTAATTTAGAGTCAAAAGATTAAATGTTAAAATTTCATCATTATAGACCATTTTGGGATCGTTCGACAGGTCCGGAGTCATCGTTTTTCATCCGAAAATTGATTTTTTGGACTGTACCAAAAATGATTCAAAATGTCAATTGGATCATGCCTCATGTTGAATAACCACTTTTTAAACCCTCACAGTGACCAAAATTGCCATTTTTACAGAGTTTTGCTTACTCAAAAGCTTCAATTTTGACCCGTTTCAGGCACAGAAATGACTTTAAACACACTTATTTTAGTTGACAAAGTCCTAATTCACATCCAACAGTAATTTAGAGTCAAAAGATTAAATGTTAAAATTTCATCATTATAGACCATTTTGGGATCGTTCGACAGGTCCGGAGTCATCGTTTTTCATCCGAAAATTGATTTTTTGGACTGTACCAAAAATGATTCAAAATGTCAATTGGATCATGCCTCATGTTGAATAACCACTTTTTAAACCCTCACAGTGACCAAAATTGCCATTTTTACTGAGTTTTGCTTACTCAAAAGCTTCCATTTTGACCCGTTTCAGGCACAGAAATGACTTTAAACACACTTATTCTAGTTGACAAAGTCATAATTCACATCCAACAGTAATTTAGAGTCAAAAGATTAAATGTTGAAATTTCATCATTATAGACCATTTTGGTATCGTTCGACATGTCCGGAGTCATCGTTTTTCATCCGAAAATTGATTTTTTGGACTGTACCAAAAATGATTCAAAATGTCAATTGGATCATGCCTCATGTTGAATAACCACTTTTTAAACCCTCACAGTGACCAAAATTGCCATTTTTACAGAGTTTTGCTTACTCAAAAGCTTCCATTTTGACCCGTTTCAGGCACAGAAATGACTTTAAACACACTTATTCTAGTTGACAAAGTCATAATTCACATCCAACAGTAATTTAGAGTCAAAAGATTAAATGTTGAAATTTCATCATTATAGACCATTTTATGATCGTTCGACAGGTCCGGAGTCATCGTTTTTCATCCGAAAATTGATTTTTTGGACTGTACCAAAAATGATTCAAAATGTCAATTGGATCATGCCTCATGTTGAATAACCACTTTTTAAACCCTCACAGTGACCAAAAATGCCATTTTTACAGAGTTTTGCTTACTCAAAAGCTTCCATTTTGACCCGTTTCAGGCACAGAAATGACTTTAAACACACTTATTCTAGTTGACAAAGTCATAATTCACATCCAACAGTAATTTAGAGTCAAAAGATTAAATGTTGAAATTTCATCATTATAGACCATTTTGGTATCGTTCGACAGGTCCGGAGTCATCGTTTTTCATCCGAAAATTGATTTTTTGGACTGTACCAACAATGATTCAAAATGTCGATTGGATCATGCCTCATGTTGAATAACCACTTTTTAAACCCCCACAGTGACCAAAATTGCCATATTTACAGAGTTTTGCTTACTCAAAAGCTTCCATTTTGACCCGTTTCAGGCACAGAAATGACTTTAAACACACTTATTCTAGTTGACAAAGTCATAATTCACATCCAACAGTAATTTAGAGTCAAAAGATTAAATGTTGAAATTTCATCATTATAGACCATTTTGGGAACGTTCGACATGTCCGGAGTCATCGTTTTTCATCCGAAAATTGATTTTTTGGACTGTACCAAAAATGATTCAAAATGTCAATTGGATCATGCCTCATGTTGAATAACCACTTTTTAAACCCTCACAGTGACCAAAATTGCCATTTTAACAGAGTTTTGCTTACTCAAAAGCTTCCATTTTGACCCGTTTCAGGCACAGAAATGACTTTAAACACACTTATTCTAGTTGACAAAGTCATAATTCACATCCAACAGTAATTTAGAGTCAAAAGATTAAATGTTGAAATTTCATCATTATAGACCATTTTGGTATCGTTCGACAGGTCCGGAGTCATCGTTTTTCATCCGAAAATTGATTTTTTGGACTGTACCAAAAATGATTCAAAATGTCAATTGGATCATGCCTCATGTTGAATAACCACTTTTTAAACCCTCACAGTGACCAAAATTGCCATTTTTACAGAGTTTTGCTTACTCAAAAGCTTCCATTTTGACCCGTTTCAGGCACAGAAATGACTTTAAACACACTTATTCTAGTTGACAAAGTCATAATTCACATCCAACAGTAATTTAGAGTCAAAAGATTAAATGTTGAAATTTCATCGTTATAGACCATTTTATGATCGTTCGACAGGTCCAGAGTCATCGTTTTTCATCCGAAAATTGATTTTTTGGACTGTACCAAAAATGATTCAAAATGTCAATTGGATCATGCCTCATGTTGAATAACCACTTTTTAAACCCTCACAGTGACCAAAATTGCCATTTTTACAGAGTTTTGCTTACTCAAAAGCTTCCATTTTGACCCGTTTCAGGCACAGAAATGACTTTAAACACACTTATTCTAGTTGACAAAGTCATAATTCACATCCAACAGTAATTTAGAGTCAAAAGATTAAATGTTGAAATTTCATCATTATAGACCATTTTGGTATCGTTCGACAGGTCCGGAGTCATCGTTTTTCATCCGAAAATTGATTTTTTGGACTGTACCAAAAATGATTCAAAATTTCAATTGGATCATGCCTCATGTTGAATAACCACTTTTTAAACCCTCACAGTGACAAAAAATTGCCATTTTTACAGAGTTTTGCTTACTCAAAAGCTTCCATTTTGACCCGTTTCAGGCACAGAAATGCATTAAACACACTTATTCTAGTTGACAAAGTCATAATTCACATCCAACAGTCATTTAGAGTCAAAAGATTAAATGTTGAAATTTCATCATTATAGACCATTTTGGGATCGTTCGACAGGTCCGGAGTCATCGTTTTTCATCCGAAAATTGATTTTTTGGACTGTACCAAAAATGATTCAAAATGTCAATTGGATCATGCCTCATGTTGAATTACCACTTTTTAAACCCCCACAGTGACCAAAATTGCCATTTTTACAGAGTTTTGCTTACTCAAAAGCTTCCATTTTGACCCGTTTCAGGCACAGAAATGACTTTAAACACACTTATTCTAGTTGACAAAGTCATAATTCACATCCAACAGTCATTTAGTGTCAAAAGATTAAATGTTGAAATTTCATCATTATAGACCATTTTGGGATCGTTCGACAGGTCCGGAGTCATCGTTTTTCATCCGAAAATTGATTTTTTGGACTGTACCAAAAATGATTCAAAATGTCAATTGGATCATGCCTCATGTTGAATAACCACTTTTTAAACCCTCACAGTGACCAAAATTGCCATTTTTACAGAGTTTTGCTTACTCAAAAGCTTCCATTTTGACCCGTTTCAGGCACAGAAATGACTTTAAACACACTTATTCTAGTTGACAAAGTCATAATTCACATCCAACAGTAATTTAGAGTCAAAAGATTAAATGTTGAAATTTCATCATTATAGACCATTTTGGTATCGTTCGACAGGTCCGGAGTCATCGTTTTTCATCCGAAAATTGATTTTTTGGACTGTACCAAAAATGATTCAAAATGTCAATTGGATCATGCCTCATGTTGAATAACCACTTTTTAAACCCTCACAGTGACCAAAATTGCCATTTTTACAGAGTTTTGCTTACTCAAAAGCTTCCATTTTGACCCGTTTCAGGCACAGAAATGACTTTAAACACACTTATTCTAGTTGACAAAGTCATAATTCACATCCAACAGTAATTTAGAGTCAAAAGATTAAATGTTGAAATTTCATCATTATAGACCATTTTGGTATCGTTCGACAGGTCCGGAGTCATCGTTTTTCATCCGAAAATTGATTTTTTGGACTGTACCAACAATGATTCAAAATGTCAATTGGATCATGCCTCATGTTGAATAACCACTTTTTAAACCCCCACAGTGACCAAAATTGCCATATTTACAGAGTTTTGCTTACTCAAAAGCTTCCATTTTGACCCGTTTCAGGCACAGAAATGACTTTAAACACACTTATTCTAGTTGACAAAGTCATAATTCACATCCAACAGTAATTTAGAGTCAAAAGATTAAATGTTGAAATTTCATCATTATAGACCATTTTGGGAACGTTCGACATGTCCGGAGTCATTGTTTTTCATCCGAAAATTGATTTTTTGGACTGTACCAAAAATGATTCAAAATGTCAATTGGATCATGCCTCATGTTGAATAACCACTTTTTAAACCCTCACAGTGACCAAAATTGCCATTTTTACAGAGTTTTGCTTACTCAAAAGCTTCCATTTTGACCCGTTTCAGGCACAGAAATGACTTTAAACACACTTATTCTAGTTGACAAAGTCATAATTCACATCCAACAGTAATTTAGAGTCAAAAGATTAAATGTTGAAATTTCATCATTATAGACCATTTTGGTATCGTTCGACAGGTCCGGAGTCATCGTTTTTCATCCGAAAATTGATTTTTTGGACTGTACCAAAAATGATTCAAAATGTCAATTGGATCATGCCTCATGTTGAATAACCACTTTTTAAACCCTCACAGTGACCAAAATTGCCATTTTTACAGAGTTTTGCTCACTCAAAAGCTTCAATTTTGACCCGTTTCAGGCACAGAAATGACTTTAAACACACTTATTTTAGTTGACAAAGTCCTAATTCACATCCAACAGTAATTTAGAGTCAAAAGATTAAATGTTAAAATTTCATCATTATAGACCATTTTGGGATCGTTCGACAGGTCCGGAGTCATCGTTTTTCATCCGAAAATTGATTTTTTGGACTGTACCAAAAATGATTCAAAATGTCAATTGGATCATGCCTCATGTTGAATAACCACTTTTTAAACCCTCACAGTGACCAAAATTGCCATTTTTACAGAGTTTTGCTTACTCAAAAGCTTCCATTTTGACCCGTTTCAGGCACAGAAATGACTTTAAACACACTTATTTTAGTTGACAAAGTCATAATTCACATCCAACAGTAATTTAGAGTCAAAAGATTAAATGTTGAAATTTCATCATTATAGACCATTTTGGGATCGTACGACAGGTCCGGAGTCATCGTTTTTCATCCGAAAATTGATTTTTTGGACTGTACCAATAATGATTCAAAATGTCAATTGGATCATGCCTCATGTTGAATAACCACTTTTTAAACCCCCACAGTGACCAAAATTGCCATATTTACAGAGTTTTGCTTACTCAAAAGCTTCCATTTTGACCCGTTTCAGGCACAGAAATGACTTTAAACACACTTATTCTAGTTGACAAAGTCATAATTCACATCCAACAGTAATTTAGAGTCAAAAGATTAAATGTTGAAATTTCATCATTATAGACCATTTTGGGAACGTTCGACATGTCCGGAGTCATCGTTTTTCATCCGAAAATTGATTTTTTGGACTGTACCAAAAATGATTCAAAATGTCAATTGGATCATGCCTCATGTTGAATAACCACTTTTTAAACCCTCACAGTGACCAAAATTGCCATTTTTACAGAGTTTTGCTTACTCAAAAGCTTCCATTTTGACCCGTTTCAGGCACAGAAATGACTTTAAACACACTTATTTTAGTTGACAAAGTCATAATTCACATCCAACAGTAATTTAGAGTCAAAAGATTAAATGTTAAAATTTCATCATTATAGACCATTTTGGGATCGTTCGACAGGTCCGGAGTCATCGTTTTTCATCCGAAAATTGATTTTTTGGACTGTACCAAAAATGATTCAAAATGTCAATTGGATCATGCCTCATGTTGAATAACCACTTTTTAAACCCTCACAGTGACAAAAATTGCCATTTTTACAGAGTTTTGCTTACTCAAAAGCTTCCATTTTGACCCGTTTCAGGCACAGAAATGACTTTAAACACACTTATTCTAGTTGACAAAGTCATAATTCACATCCAACAGTAATTTAGAGTCAAAAGATTAAATGTTGAAATTTCATCATTATAGACCATTTTGGTATCGTTCGACAGGTCCGGAGTCATCGTTTTTCATCCGAAAATTGATTTTTTGGACTGTACCAACAATGATTCAAAATGTCAATTGGATCATGCCTCATGTTGAATAACCACTTTTTAAACCCTCACAGTGACCAAAATTGCCATTTTTACAGAGTTTTGCTTACTCAAAAGCTTCCATTTTGACCCGTTTCAGGCACAGAAATGACTTTAAACACACTTATTCTAGTTGACAAAGTCATAATTCACATCCAACAGTAATTTAGAGTCAAAAGATTAAATGTTGAAATTTCATCATTATAGACCATTTTGGTATCGTTCGACAGGTCCGGAGTCATCGTTTTTCATCCGAAAATTGATTTTTTGGACTGTACCAAAAATGATTCAAAATGTCAATTGGATCATGCCTCATGTTGAATAACCACTTTTTAAACCCTCACAGTGACCAAAATTGCCATTTTTACAGAGTTTTGCTCACTCAAAAGCTTCAATTTTGACCCGTTTCAGGCACAGAAATGACTTTAAACACACTTATTTTAGTTGACAAAGTCCTAATTCACATCCAACAGTAATTTAGAGTCAAAAGATTAAATGTTAAAATTTCATCATTATAGACCATTTTGGGATCGTTCGACAGGTCCGGAGTCATCGTTTTTCATCCGAAAATTGATTTTTTGGACTGTACCAAAAATGATTCAAAATGTCAATTGGATCATGCCTCATGTTGAATAACCACTTTTTAAACCCTCACAGTGACCAAAATTGCCATTTTTACAGAGTTTTGCTTACTCAAAAGCTTCAATTTTGACCCGTTTCAGGCACAGAAATGACTTTAAACACACTTATTTTAGTTGACAAAGTCCTAATTCACATCCAACAGTAATTTAGAGTCAAAAGATTAAATGTTAAAATTTCATCATTATAGACCATTTTGGGATCGTTCGACAGGTCCGGAGTCATCGTTTTTCATCCGAAAATTGATTTTTTGGACTGTACCAAAAATGATTCAAAATGTCAATTGGATCATGCCTCATGTTGAATAACCACTTTTTAAACCCTCACAGTGACCAAAATTGCCATTTTTACAGAGTTTTGCTTACTCAAAAGCTTCAATTTTGACCCGTTTCAGGCACAGAAATGACTTTAAACACACTTATTTTAGTTGACAAAGTCCTAATTCACATCCAACAGTAATTTAGAGTCAAAAGATTAAATGTTAAAATTTCATCATTATAGACCATTTTGGGATCGTTCGACAGGTCCGGAGTCATCGTTTTTCATCCGAAAATTGATTTTTTGGACTGTACCAAAAATGATTCAAAATGTCAATTGGATCATGCCTCATGTTGAATAACCACTTTTTAAACCCTCACAGTGACCAAAATTGCCATTTTTACTGAGTTTTGCTTACTCAAAAGCTTCCATTTTGACCCGTTTCAGGCACAGAAATGACTTTAAACACACTTATTCTAGTTGACAAAGTCATAATTCACATCCAACAGTAATTTAGAGTCAAAAGATTAAATGTTGAAATTTCATCATTATAGACCATTTTGGTATCGTTCGACATGTCCGGAGTCATCGTTTTTCATCCGAAAATTGATTTTTTGGACTGTACCAAAAATGATTCAAAATGTCAATTGGATCATGCCTCATGTTGAATAACCACTTTTTAAACCCTCACAGTGACCAAAATTGCCATTTTTACAGAGTTTTGCTTACTCAAAAGCTTCCATTTTGACCCGTTTCAGGCACAGAAATGACTTTAAACACACTTATTCTAGTTGACAAAGTCATAATTCACATCCAACAGTAATTTAGAGTCAAAAGATTAAATGTTGAAATTTCATCATTATAGACCATTTTATGATCGTTCGACAGGTCCGGAGTCATCGTTTTTCATCCGAAAATTGATTTTTTGGACTGTACCAAAAATGATTCAAAATGTCAATTGGATCATGCCTCATGTTGAATAACCACTTTTTAAACCCTCACAGTGACCAAAAATGCCATTTTTACAGAGTTTTGCTTACTCAAAAGCTTCCATTTTGACCCGTTTCAGGCACAGAAATGACTTTAAACACACTTATTCTAGTTGACAAAGTCATAATTCACATCCAACAGTAATTTAGAGTCAAAAGATTAAATGTTGAAATTTCATCATTATAGACCATTTTGGTATCGTTCGACAGGTCCGGAGTCATCGTTTTTCATCCGAAAATTGATTTTTTGGACTGTACCAACAATGATTCAAAATGTCGATTGGATCATGCCTCATGTTGAATAACCACTTTTTAAACCCCCACAGTGACCAAAATTGCCATATTTACAGAGTTTTGCTTACTCAAAAGCTTCCATTTTGACCCGTTTCAGGCACAGAAATGACTTTAAACACACTTATTCTAGTTGACAAAGTCATAATTCACATCCAACAGTAATTTAGAGTCAAAAGATTAAATGTTGAAATTTCATCATTATAGACCATTTTGGGAACGTTCGACATGTCCGGAGTCATCGTTTTTCATCCGAAAATTGATTTTTTGGACTGTACCAAAAATGATTCAAAATGTCAATTGGATCATGCCTCATGTTGAATAACCACTTTTTAAACCCTCACAGTGACCAAAATTGCCATTTTAACAGAGTTTTGCTTACTCAAAAGCTTCCATTTTGACCCGTTTCAGGCACAGAAATGACTTTAAACACACTTATTCTAGTTGACAAAGTCATAATTCACATCCAACAGTAATTTAGAGTCAAAAGATTAAATGTTGAAATTTCATCATTATAGACCATTTTGGTATCGTTCGACAGGTCCGGAGTCATCGTTTTTCATCCGAAAATTGATTTTTTGGACTGTACCAAAAATGATTCAAAATGTCAATTGGATCATGCCTCATGTTGAATAACCACTTTTTAAACCCTCACAGTGACCAAAATTGCCATTTTTACAGAGTTTTGCTTACTCAAAAGCTTCCATTTTGACCCGTTTCAGGCACAGAAATGACTTTAAACACACTTATTCTAGTTGACAAAGTCATAATTCACATCCAACAGTAATTTAGAGTCAAAAGATTAAATGTTGAAATTTCATCGTTATAGACCATTTTATGATCGTTCGACAGGTCCAGAGTCATCGTTTTTCATCCGAAAATTGATTTTTTGGACTGTACCAAAAATGATTCAAAATGTCAATTGGATCATGCCTCATGTTGAATAACCACTTTTTAAACCCTCACAGTGACCAAAATTGCCATTTTTACAGAGTTTTGCTTACTCAAAAGCTTCCATTTTGACCCGTTTCAGGCACAGAAATGACTTTAAACACACTTATTCTAGTTGACAAAGTCATAATTCACATCCAACAGTAATTTAGAGTCAAAAGATTAAATGTTGAAATTTCATCATTATAGACCATTTTGGTATCGTTCGACAGGTCCGGAGTCATCGTTTTTCATCCGAAAATTGATTTTTTGGACTGTACCAAAAATGATTCAAAATTTCAATTGGATCATGCCTCATGTTGAATAACCACTTTTTAAACCCTCACAGTGACAAAAAATTGCCATTTTTACAGAGTTTTGCTTACTCAAAAGCTTCCATTTTGACCCGTTTCAGGCACAGAAATGCATTAAACACACTTATTCTAGTTGACAAAGTCATAATTCACATCCAACAGTCATTTAGAGTCAAAAGATTAAATGTTGAAATTTCATCATTATAGACCATTTTGGGATCGTTCGACAGGTCCGGAGTCATCGTTTTTCATCCGAAAATTGATTTTTTGGACTGTACCAAAAATGATTCAAAATGTCAATTGGATCATGCCTCATGTTGAATTACCACTTTTTAAACCCCCACAGTGACCAAAATTGCCATTTTTACAGAGTTTTGCTTACTCAAAAGCTTCCATTTTGACCCGTTTCAGGCACAGAAATGACTTTAAACACACTTATTCTAGTTGACAAAGTCATAATTCACATCCAACAGTCATTTAGTGTCAAAAGATTAAATGTTGAAATTTCATCATTATAGACCATTTTGGGATCGTTCGACAGGTCCGGAGTCATCGTTTTTCATCCGAAAATTGATTTTTTGGACTGTACCAAAAATGATTCAAAATGTCAATTGGATCATGCCTCATGTTGAATAACCACTTTTTAAACCCTCACAGTGACCAAAATTGCCATTTTTACAGAGTTTTGCTTACTCAAAAGCTTCCATTTTGACCCGTTTCAGGCACAGAAATGACTTTAAACACACTTATTCTAGTTGACAAAGTCATAATTCACATCCAACAGTAATTTAGAGTCAAAAGATTAAATGTTGAAATTTCATCATTATAGACCATTTTGGTATCGTTCGACAGGTCCGGAGTCATCGTTTTTCATCCGAAAATTGATTTTTTGGACTGTACCAAAAATGATTCAAAATGTCAATTGGATCATGCCTCATGTTGAATAACCACTTTTTAAACCCTCACAGTGACCAAAATTGCCATTTTTACAGAGTTTTGCTTACTCAAAAGCTTCCATTTTGACCCGTTTCAGGCACAGAAATGACTTTAAACACACTTATTCTAGTTGACAAAGTCATAATTCACATCCAACAGTAATTTAGAGTCAAAAGATTAAATGTTGAAATTTCATCATTATAGACCATTTTGGTATCGTTCGACAGGTCCGGAGTCATCGTTTTTCATCCGAAAATTGATTTTTTGGACTGTACCAACAATGATTCAAAATGTCAATTGGATCATGCCTCATGTTGAATAACCACTTTTTAAACCCCCACAGTGACCAAAATTGCCATATTTACAGAGTTTTGCTTACTCAAAAGCTTCCATTTTGACCCGTTTCAGGCACAGAAATGACTTTAAACACACTTATTCTAGTTGACAAAGTCATAATTCACATCCAACAGTAATTTAGAGTCAAAAGATTAAATGTTGAAATTTCATCATTATAGACCATTTTGGGAACGTTCGACATGTCCGGAGTCATTGTTTTTCATCCGAAAATTGATTTTTTGGACTGTACCAAAAATGATTCAAAATGTCAATTGGATCATGCCTCATGTTGAATAACCACTTTTTAAACCCTCACAGTGACCAAAATTGCCATTTTTACAGAGTTTTGCTTACTCAAAAGCTTCCATTTTGACCCGTTTCAGGCACAGAAATGACTTTAAACACACTTATTCTAGTTGACAAAGTCATAATTCACATCCAACAGTAATTTAGAGTCAAAAGATTAAATGTTGAAATTTCATCATTATAGACCATTTTGGTATCGTTCGACAGGTCCGGAGTCATCGTTTTTCATCCGAAAATTGATTTTTTGGACTGTACCAAAAATGATTCAAAATGTCAATTGGATCATGCCTCATGTTGAATAACCACTTTTTAAACCCTCACAGTGACCAAAATTGCCATTTTTACAGAGTTTTGCTCACTCAAAAGCTTCAATTTTGACCCGTTTCAGGCACAGAAATGACTTTAAACACACTTATTTTAGTTGACAAAGTCCTAATTCACATCCAACAGTAATTTAGAGTCAAAAGATTAAATGTTAAAATTTCATCATTATAGACCATTTTGGGATCGTTCGACAGGTCCGGAGTCATCGTTTTTCATCCGAAAATTGATTTTTTGGACTGTACCAAAAATGATTCAAAATGTCAATTGGATCATGCCTCATGTTGAATAACCACTTTTTAAACCCTCACAGTGACCAAAATTGCCATTTTTACAGAGTTTTGCTTACTCAAAAGCTTCAATTTTGACCCGTTTCAGGCACAGAAATGACTTTAAACACACTTATTTTAGTTGACAAAGTCCTAATTCACATCCAACAGTAATTTAGAGTCAAAAGATTAAATGTTAAAATTTCATCATTATAGACCATTTTGGGATCGTTCGACAGGTCCGGAGTCATCGTTTTTCATCCGAAAATTGATTTTTTGGACTGTACCAAAAATGATTCAAAATGTCAATTGGATCATGCCTCATGTTGAATAACCACTTTTTAAACCCTCACAGTGACCAAAATTGCCATTTTTACTGAGTTTTGCTTACTCAAAAGCTTCCATTTTGACCCGTTTCAGGCACAGAAATGACTTTAAACACACTTATTCTAGTTGACAAAGTCATAATTCACATCCAACAGTAATTTAGAGTCAAAAGATTAAATGTTGAAATTTCATCATTATAGACCATTTTGGTATCGTTCGACATGTCCGGAGTCATCGTTTTTCATCCGAAAATTGATTTTTTGGACTGTACCAAAAATGATTCAAAATGTCAATTGGATCATGCCTCATGTTGAATAACCACTTTTTAAACCCTCACAGTGACCAAAATTGCCATTTTTACAGAGTTTTGCTTACTCAAAAGCTTCCATTTTGACCCGTTTCAGGCACAGAAATGACTTTAAACACACTTATTCTAGTTGACAAAGTCATAATTCACATCCAACAGTAATTTAGAGTCAAAAGATTAAATGTTGAAATTTCATCATTATAGACCATTTTATGATCGTTCGACAGGTCCGGAGTCATCGTTTTTCATCCGAAAATTGATTTTTTGGACTGTACCAAAAATGATTCAAAATGTCAATTGGATCATGCCTCATGTTGAATAACCACTTTTTAAACCCTCACAGTGACCAAAAATGCCATTTTTACAGAGTTTTGCTTACTCAAAAGCTTCCATTTTGACCCGTTTCAGGCACAGAAATGACTTTAAACACACTTATTCTAGTTGACAAAGTCATAATTCACATCCAACAGTAATTTAGAGTCAAAAGATTAAATGTTGAAATTTCATCATTATAGACCATTTTGGTATCGTTCGACAGGTCCGGAGTCATCGTTTTTCATCCGAAAATTGATTTTTTGGACTGTACCAACAATGATTCAAAATGTCAATTGGATCATGCCTCATGTTGAATAACCACTTTTTAAACCCCCACAGTGACCAAAATTGCCATATTTACAGAGTTTTGCTTACTCAAAAGCTTCCATTTTGACCCGTTTCAGGCACAGAAATGACTTTAAACACACTTATTCTAGTTGACAAAGTCATAATTCACATCCAACAGTAATTTAGAGTCAAAAGATTAAATGTTGAAATTTCATCATTATAGACCATTTTGGGAACGTTCGACATGTCCGGAGTCATCGTTTTTCATCCGAAAATTGATTTTTTGGACTGTACCAAAAATGATTCAAAATGTCAATTGGATCATGCCTCATGTTGAATAACCACTTTTTAAACCCTCACAGTGACCAAAATTGCCATTTTAACAGAGTTTTGCTTACTCAAAAGCTTCCATTTTGACCCGTTTCAGGCACAGAAATGACTTTAAACACACTTATTCTAGTTGACAAAGTCATAATTCACATCCAACAGTAATTTAGAGTCAAAAGATTAAATGTTGAAATTTCATCATTATAGACCATTTTGGTATCGTTCGACAGGTCCGGAGTCATCGTTTTTCATCCGAAAATTGATTTTTTGGACTGTACCAAAAATGATTCAAAATGTCAATTGGATCATGCCTCATGTTGAATAACCACTTTTTAAACCCTCACAGTGACCAAAATTGCCATTTTTACAGAGTTTTGCTTACTCAAAAGCTTCCATTTTGACCCGTTTCAGGCACAGAAATGACTTTAAACACACTTATTCTAGTTGACAAAGTCATAATTCACATCCAACAGTAATTTAGAGTCAAAAGATTAAATGTTGAAATTTCATCGTTATAGACCATTTTATGATCGTTCGACAGGTCCAGAGTCATCGTTTTTCATCCGAAAATTGATTTTTTGGACTGTACCAAAAATGATTCAAAATGTCAATTGGATCATGCCTCATGTTGAATAACCACTTTTTAAACCCTCACAGTGACCAAAATTGCCATTTTTACAGAGTTTTGCTTACTCAAAAGCTTCCATTTTGACCCGTTTCAGGCACAGAAATGACTTTAAACACACTTATTCTAGTTGACAAAGTCATAATTCACATCCAACAGTAATTTAGAGTCAAAAGATTAAATGTTGAAATTTCATCATTATAGACCATTTTGGTATCGTTCGACAGGTCCGGAGTCATCGTTTTTCATCCGAAAATTGATTTTTTGGACTGTACCAAAAATGATTCAAAATTTCAATTGGATCATGCCTCATGTTGAATAACCACTTTTTAAACCCTCACAGTGACAAAAAATTGCCATTTTTACAGAGTTTTGCTTACTCAAAAGCTTCCATTTTGACCCGTTTCAGGCACAGAAATGCATTAAACACACTTATTCTAGTTGACAAAGTCATAATTCACATCCAACAGTCATTTAGAGTCAAAAGATTAAATGTTGAAATTTCATCATTATAGACCATTTTGGGATCGTTCGACAGGTCCGGAGTCATCGTTTTTCATCCGAAAATTGATTTTTTGGACTGTACCAAAAATGATTCAAAATGTCAATTGGATCATGCCTCATGTTGAATTACCACTTTTTAAACCCCCACAGTGACCAAAATTGCCATTTTTACAGAGTTTTGCTTACTCAAAAGCTTCCATTTTGACCCGTTTCAGGCACAGAAATGACTTTAAACACACTTATTCTAGTTGACAAAGTCATAATTCACATCCAACAGTCATTTAGTGTCAAAAGATTAAATGTTGAAATTTCATCATTATAGACCATTTTGGGATCGTTCGACAGGTCCGGAGTCATCGTTTTTCATCCGAAAATTGATTTTTTGGACTGTACCAAAAATGATTCAAAATGTCAATTGGATCATGCCTCATGTTGAATAACCACTTTTTAAACCCTCACAGTGACCAAAATTGCCATTTTTACAGAGTTTTGCTTACTCAAAAGCTTCCATTTTGACCCGTTTCAGGCACAGAAATGACTTTAAACACACTTATTCTAGTTGACAAAGTCATAATTCACATCCAACAGTAATTTAGAGTCAAAAGATTAAATGTTGAAATTTCATCATTATAGACCATTTTGGTATCGTTCGACAGGTCCGGAGTCATCGTTTTTCATCCGAAAATTGATTTTTTGGACTGTACCAAAAATGATTCAAAATGTCAATTGGATCATGCCTCATGTTGAATAACCACTTTTTAAACCCTCACAGTGACCAAAATTGCCATTTTTACAGAGTTTTGCTTACTCAAAAGCTTCCATTTTGACCCGTTTCAGGCACAGAAATGACTTTAAACACACTTATTCTAGTTGACAAAGTCATAATTCACATCCAACAGTAATTTAGAGTCAAAAGATTAAATGTTGAAATTTCATCATTATAGACCATTTTGGTATCGTTCGACAGGTCCGGAGTCATCGTTTTTCATCCGAAAATTGATTTTTTGGACTGTACCAACAATGATTCAAAATGTCAATTGGATCATGCCTCATGTTGAATAACCACTTTTTAAACCCCCACAGTGACCAAAATTGCCATATTTACAGAGTTTTGCTTACTCAAAAGCTTCCATTTTGACCCGTTTCAGGCACAGAAATGACTTTAAACACACTTATTCTAGTTGACAAAGTCATAATTCACATCCAACAGTAATTTAGAGTCAAAAGATTAAATGTTGAAATTTCATCATTATAGACCATTTTGGGAACGTTCGACATGTCCGGAGTCATTGTTTTTCATCCGAAAATTGATTTTTTGGACTGTACCAAAAATGATTCAAAATGTCAATTGGATCATGCCTCATGTTGAATAACCACTTTTTAAACCCTCACAGTGACCAAAATTGCCATTTTTACAGAGTTTTGCTTACTCAAAAGCTTCCATTTTGACCCGTTTCAGGCACAGAAATGACTTTAAACACACTTATTCTAGTTGACAAAGTCATAATTCACATCCAACAGTAATTTAGAGTCAAAAGATTAAATGTTGAAATTTCATCATTATAGACCATTTTGGTATCGTTCGACAGGTCCGGAGTCATCGTTTTTCATCCGAAAATTGATTTTTTGGACTGTACCAAAAATGATTCAAAATGTCAATTGGATCATGCCTCATGTTGAATAACCACTTTTTAAACCCTCACAGTGACCAAAATTGCCATTTTTACAGAGTTTTGCTTACTCAAAAGCTTCCATTTTGACCCGTTTCAGGCACAGAAATGACTTTAAACACACTTATTCTAGTTGACAAAGTCATAATTCACATCCAACAGTAATTTAGAGTCAAAAGATTAAATGTTGAAATTTCATCGTTATAGACCATTTTATGATCGTTCGACAGGTCCGGAGTCATCGTTTTTCATCCGAAAATTGATTTTTTGGACTGTACCAAAAATGATTCAAAATGTCAATTGGATCATGCCTCATGTTGAATAACCACTTTTTAAACCCTCACAGTGACCAAAATTGCCATTTTTACAGAGTTTTGCTTACTCAAAAGCTTCCATTTTGACCCGTTTCAGGCACAGAAATAACTTTAAACACACTTATTCTAGTTGACAAAGTCATAATTCACATCCAACAGTAATTTAGAGTCAAAAGATTAAATGTTGAAATTTCATCATTATAGACCATTTTGGTATCGTTCGACAGGTCCGGAGTCATCGTTTTTCATCCGAAAATTGATTTTTTGGACTGTACCAAAAATGATTCAAAATGTCAATTGGATCATGCCTCATGTTGAATAACCACTTTTTAAACCCTCACAGTGACAAAAAATTGCCATTTTTACAGAGTTTTGCTTACTCAAAAGCTTCCATTTTGACCCGTTTCAGGCACAGAAATGACTTTAAACACACTTATTCTAGTTGACAAAGTCATAATTCACATCCAACAGTAATTTAGAGTCAAAAGATTAAATGTTGAAATTTCATCATTATAGACCATTTTGGGAACGTTCGACATGTCCGGAGTCATCGTTTTTCATCCGAAAATTGATTTTTTGGACTGTACCAAAAATGATTCAAAATGTCAATTGGATCATGCCTCATGTTGAATAACCACTTTTTAAACCCTCACAGTGACCAAAATTGCCATTTTAACAGAGTTTTGCTTACTCAAAAGCTTCCATTTTGACCCGTTTCAAGCACAGAAATGACTTTAAACACACTTATTCTAGTTGACAAAGTCATAATTCACATCCAACAGTAATTTAGAGTCAAAAGATTAAATGTTGAAATTTCATCATTATAGACCATTTTGGTATCGTTCGACAGGTCCGGAGTCATCGTTTTTCACCCGAAAATTGATTATTTGGACTGTACCAAAAATGATTCAAAATGTCAATTGGATCATGCCTCATGTTGAATAACCACTTTTTAAACCCTCACAGTGACCAAAATTGCCATTTTTACAGAGTTTTGCTTACTCAAAAGCTTCCATTTTGACCCGTTTCAGGCACAGAAATGACTTTAAACACACTTATTCTAGTTGACAAAGTCATAATTCACATCCAACAGTAATTTAGAGTCAAAAGATTAAATGTTGAAATTTCATCGTTATAGACCATTTTATGATCGTTCGACAGGTCCGGAGTCATCGTTTTTCATCCGAAAATTGATTTTTTGGACTGTACCAAAAATGATTCAAAATGTCAATTGGATCATGCCTCATGTTGAATAACCACTTTTTAAACCCTCACAGTGACCAAAATTGCCATTTTTACAGAGTTTTGCTTACTCAAAAGCTTCCATTTTGACCCGTTTCAGGCACAGAAATGACTTTAAACACACTTATTCTAGTTGACAAAGTCATAATTCACATCCAACAGTAATTTAGAGTCAAAAGATTAAATGTTGAAATTTCATCATTATAGACCATTTTGGTATCGTTCGACAGGTCCGGAGTCATCGTTTTTCATCCGAAAATTGATTTTTTGGACTGTACCAAAAATGATTCAAAATGTCAATTGGATCATGCCTCATGTTGAATAACCACTTTTTAAACCCTCACAGTGACCAAAATTGCCATTTTTACAGAGTTTTGCTTACTCAAAAGCTTCCATTTTGACCCGTTTCAGGCACAGAAATGACTTTAAACACACTTATTCTAGTTGACAAAGTCATAATTCCCATCCAACAGTCATTTAGAGTCAAAAGATTAAATGTTGAAATTTCATCATTATAGACCATTTTGGGATCGTTCGACAGGTCCGGAGTCATCGTTTTTCATCCGAAAATTGATTTTTTGGACTGTACCAAAAATGATTCAAAATGTCAATTGGATCATGCCTCATGTTGAATAACCACTTTTTAAACCCTCACAGTGACCAAAATTGCCATTTTTACAGAGTTTTGCTTACTCAAAAGCTTCCATTTTGACCCGTTTCAGGCACAGAAATGACTTTAAACACACTTATTTTAGTTGACAAAGTCATAATTCACATCCAACAGTAATTTAGAGTCAAAAGATTAAATGTTGAAATTTCATCATTATAGACCATTTTGGGATCGTACGACAGGTCCGGAGTCATCGTTTTTCCGTTTTCATCCGAAAATTGATTTTTTGGACTGTACCAATAATGATTCAAAATGTCAATTGGATCATGCCTCATGTTGAATAACCACTTTTTAAACCCCACAGTGACCAAAATTGCCATATTTACAGAGTTTTGCTTACTCAAAAGCTTCCATTTTGACCCGTTTCAGGCACAGAAATGACTTTAAACACACTTATTCTAGTTGACAAAGTCATAATTCACATCCAACAGTAATTTAGAGTCAAAAGATTAAATGTTGAAATTTCATCATTATAGACCATTTTGGGAACGTTCGACATGTCCGGAGTCATCGTTTTTCATCCGAAAATTGATTTTTTGGACTGTACCAAAAATGATTCAAAATGTCAATTGGATCATGCCTCATGTTGAATAACCACTTTTTAAACCCTCACAGTGACCAAAATTGCCATTTTTACAGAGTTTTGCTTACTCAAAGCTTCCATTTTGACCCGTTTCAGGCACAGAAATGACTTTAACACACTTATTTAGTTGACAAAGTCATAATTCACATCCAACAGTAATTTAGAGTCAAAAGATTAAATGTTAAAATTTCATCATTATAGACCATTTTGGGATCGTTCGACAGGTCCGGAGTCATCGTTTTTCATCCGAAAATTGATTTTTTGGACTGTACCAAAAATGATTCAAAATGTCAATTGGATCATGCCTCATGTTGAATAACCACTTTTTAAACCCTCACAGTGACAAAAATTGCATTTTTACAGAGTTTTGCTTACTCAAAAGCTTCCATTTTGACCCGTTTCAGGCACAGAAATGACTTTAAACACACTTATTCTAGTTGACAAAGTCATAATTCACATCCAACAGTAATTTAGAGTCAAAAGATTAAATGTTGAAATTTCATCATTATAGACCATTTTGGTATCGTTCGACAGGTCCGGAGTCATCGTTTTTCATCCGAAAATTGATTTTTTGGACTGTACCAACAATGATTCAAAATGTCAATTGGATCATGCCTCATGTTGAATAACCACTTTTTAAACCCTCACAGTGACCAAAATTGCCATTTTTACAGAGTTTTGCTTACTCAAAAGCTTCCATTTTGACCCGTTTCAGGCACAGAAATGACTTTAAACACACTTATTCTAGTTGACAAAGTCATAATTCACATCCAACAGTAATTTAGAGTCAAAAGATTAAATGTTGAAATTTCATCATTATAGACCATTTTGGTATCGTTCGACAGGTCCGGAGTCATCGTTTTTCATCCGAAATTGATTTTTTGGACTGTACCAAAAATGATTCAAAATGTCAATTGGATCATGCCTCATGTTGAATAACCACTTTTTAAACCCTCACAGTGACCAAAATTGCCATTTTTACAGAGTTTTGCTCACTCAAAAGCTTCAATTTTGACCCGTTTCAGGCACAGAAATGACTTTAAACACACTTATTTTAGTTGACAAAGTCCTAATTCACATCCAACAGTAATTTAGAGTCAAAAGATTAAATGTTAAAATTTCATCATTATAGACCATTTTGGGATCGTTCGACAGGTCCGGAGTCATCGTTTTTCATCCGAAAATTGATTTTTTGGACTGTACCAAAAATGATTCAAAATGTCAATTGGATCATGCCTCATGTTGAATAACCACTTTTTAAACCCTCACAGTGACCAAAATTGCCATTTTTACAGAGTTTTGCTTACTCAAAAGCTTCAATTTTGACCCGTTTCAGGCACAGAAATGACTTTAAACACACTTATTTTAGTTGACAAAGTCCTAATTCACATCCAACAGTAATTTAGAGTCAAAAGATTAAATGTTAAAATTTCATCATTATAGACCATTTTGGGATCGTTCGACAGGTCCGGAGTCATCGTTTTTCATCCGAAAATTGATTTTTTGGACTGTACCAAAAATGATTCAAAATGTCAATTGGATCATGCCTCATGTTGAATAACCACTTTTTTAAACCCTCACAGTGACCAAAATTGCCATTTTTACTGAGTTTTGCTTACTCAAAAGCTTCCATTTTGACCCGTTTCAGGCACAGAAATGACTTTAAACACACTT
Source organism: Lissotriton vulgaris (assembly GCF_964263255.1). Taxonomy (NCBI): domain Eukaryota; kingdom Metazoa; phylum Chordata; class Amphibia; order Caudata; family Salamandridae; genus Lissotriton; species Lissotriton vulgaris. Next base: position 718,843 of record NW_028242884.1, read on the forward strand.
ATTCTAGTTGACAAAGTCATAATTCACATCCAACAGTAATTTAGAGTCAAAAGATTAAATGTTGAAATTTCATCATTATAGACCATTTTGGTATCGTTCGACATGTCCGGAGTCATCGTTTTTCATCCGAAAATTGATTTTTTGACTGTACCAAAAATGATTCAAAATGTCAATTGGATCATGCCTCATGTTGAATAACCACTTTTTAAACCCTCACAGTGACCAAAATTGCCATTTTTACAGAGTTTTGCTTACTCAAAAGCTTCCATTTTGACCCGTTTCAGGCACAGAAATGACTTTAAACACACTTATTCTAGTTGACAAAGTCATAATTCACATCCAACAGTAATTTAGAGTCAAAAGATTAAATGTTGAAATTTCATCATTATAGACCATTTTATGATCGTTCGACAGGTCCGGAGTCATCGTTTTTCATCCGAAAATTGATTTTTTGGACTGTACCAAAAATGATTCAAAATGTCAATTGGATCATGCCTCATGTTGAATAACCACTTTTTAAACCCTCACAGTGACCAAAATTGCCATTTTAACAGAGTTTTGCTTACTCAAAAGCTTCCATTTTGACCCGTTTCAGGCACAGAAATGACTTTAAACACACTTATTCTAGTTGACAAAGTCATAATTCACATCCAACAGTAATTTAGAGTCAAAAGATTAAATGTTGAAATTTCATCATTATAGACCATTTTGGTATCGTTCGACAGGTCCGGAGTCATCGTTTTTCATCCGAAAATTGATTTTTTGGACTGTACCAAAAATGATTCAAATGTCAATTGGATCATGCCTCATGTTGAATAACCACTTTTTAAACCCTCACAGTGACCAAAATTGCCATTTTTACAGAGTTTTGCTTACTCAAAAGCTTCCATTTTGACCCGTTTCAGGCACAGAAATGACTTTAAACACACTTATTCTAGTTGACAAAGTCATAATTCACATCCAACAGTAATTTAGAGTCAAAAGATTAAATGTTGAAATTTCATCATTATAGACCATTTTGGTATCGTTCGACAGGTCCGGAGTCATCGTTTTTCATCCGAAAATTGATTTTTTGGACTGTACCAAAAATGATTCAAAATGTCAATTGGATCATGCCTCATGTTGAATAACCACTTTTTAAACCCTCACAGTGACCAAAATTGCCATTTTTACAGAGTTTTGCTTACTCAAAAGCTTCCATTTTGACCCGTTTCAGGCACAGAAATGACTTTAAACACACTTATTCTAGTTGACAAAGTCATAATTCACATCCAACAGTAATTTAGAGTCAAAAGATTAAATGTTGAAATTTCATCGTTATAGACCATTTTATGATCGTTCGACAGGTCCGGAGTCATCGTTTTTCATCCGAAAATTGATTTTTTGGACTGTACCAAAAATGATTCAAAATGTCAATTGGATCATGCCTCATGTTGAATAACCACTTTTTAAACCCTCACAGTGACCAAAATTGCCATTTTTACAGAGTTTTGCTTACTCAAAAGCTTCCATTTTGACCCGTTTCAGGCACAGAAATAACTTTAAACACACTTATTCTAGTTGACAAAGTCATAATTCACATCCAACAGTAATTTAGAGTCAAAAGATTAAATGTTGAAATTTCATCATTATAGACCATTTTGGTATCGTTCGACAGGTCCGGAGTCATCGTTTTTCATCCGAAAATTGATTTTTTGGACTGTACCAAAAATGATTCAAAATGTCAATTGGATCATGCCTCATGTTGAATAACCACTTTTTAAACCCTCACAGTGACAAAAAATTGCCATTTTTACAGAGTTTTGCTTACTCAAAAGCTTCCATTTTGACCCGTTTCAGGCACAGAAATGACTTTAAACACACTTATTCTAGTTGACAAAGTCATAATTCACATCCAACAGTAATTTAGAGTCAAAAGATTAAATGTTGAAATTTCATCATTATAGACCATTTTGGGAACGTTCGACATGTCCGGAGTCATCGTTTTTCATCCGAAAATTGATTTTTTGGACTGTACCAAAAATGATTCAAAATGTCAATTGGATCATGCCTCATGTTGAATAACCACTTTTTAAACCCTCACAGTGACCAAAATTGCCATTTTAACAGAGTTTTGCTTACTCAAAAGCTTCCATTTTGACCCGTTTCAAGCACAGAAATGACTTTAAACACACTTATTCTAGTTGACAAAGTCATAATTCACATCCAACAGTAATTTAGAGTCAAAAGATTAAATGTTGAAATTTCATCATTATAGACCATTTTGGTATCGTTCGACAGGTCCGGAGTCATCGTTTTTCACCCGAAAATTGATTATTTGGACTGTACCAAAAATGATTCAAAATGTCAATTGGATCATGCCTCATGTTGAATAACCACTTTTTAAACCCTCACAGTGACCAAAATTGCCATTTTTACAGAGTTTTGCTTACTCAAAAGCTTCCATTTTGACCCGTTTCAGGCACAGAAATGACTTTAAACACACTTATTCTAGTTGACAAAGTCATAATTCACATCCAACAGTAATTTAGAGTCAAAAGATTAAATGTTGAAATTTCATCGTTATAGACCATTTTATGATCGTTCGACAGGTCCGGAGTCATCGTTTTTCATCCGAAAATTGATTTTTTGGACTGTACCAAAAATGATTCAAAATGTCAATTGGATCATGCCTCATGTTGAATAACCACTTTTTAAACCCTCACAGTGACCAAAATTGCCATTTTTACAGAGTTTTGCTTACTCAAAAGCTTCCATTTTGACCCGTTTCAGGCACAGAAATGACTTTAAACACACTTATTCTAGTTGACAAAGTCATAATTCACATCCAACAGTAATTTAGAGTCAAAAGATTAAATGTTGAAATTTCATCATTATAGACCATTTTGGTATCGTTCGACAGGTCCGGAGTCATCGTTTTTCATCCGAAAATTGATTTTTTGGACTGTACCAAAAATGATTCAAAATGTCAATTGGATCATGCCTCATGTTGAATAACCACTTTTTAAACCCTCACAGTGACCAAAATTGCCATTTTTACAGAGTTTTGCTTACTCAAAAGCTTCCATTTTGACCCGTTTCAGGCACAGAAATGACTTTAAACACACTTATTCTAGTTGACAAAGTCATAATTCCCATCCAACAGTCATTTAGAGTCAAAAGATTAAATGTTGAAATTTCATCATTATAGACCATTTTGGGATCGTTCGACAGGTCCGGAGTCATCGTTTTTCATCCGAAAATTGATTTTTTGGACTGTACCAAAAATGATTCAAAATGTCAATTGGATCATGCCTCATGTTGAATAACCACTTTTTAAACCCTCACAGTGACCAAAATTGCCATTTTTACAGAGTTTTGCTTACTCAAAAGCTTCCATTTTGACCCGTTTCAGGCACAGAAATGACTTTAAACACACTTATTTTAGTTGACAAAGTCATAATTCACATCCAACAGTAATTTAGAGTCAAAAGATTAAATGTTGAAATTTCATCATTATAGACCATTTTGGGATCGTACGACAGGTCCGGAGTCATCGTTTTTCATCCGAAAATTGATTTTTTGGACTGTACCAATAATGATTCAAAATGTCAATTGGATCATGCCTCATGTTGAATAACCACTTTTTAAACCCCCACAGTGACCAAAATTGCCATATTTACAGAGTTTTGCTTACTCAAAAGCTTCCATTTTGACCCGTTTCAGGCACAGAAATGACTTTAAACACACTTATTCTAGTTGACAAAGTCATAATTCACATCCAACAGTAATTTAGAGTCAAAAGATTAAATGTTGAAATTTCATCATTATAGACCATTTTGGGAACGTTCGACATGTCCGGAGTCATCGTTTTTCATCCGAAAATTGATTTTTTGGACTGTACCAAAAATGATTCAAAATGTCAATTGGATCATGCCTCATGTTGAATAACCACTTTTTAAACCCTCACAGTGACCAAAATTGCCATTTTTACAGAGTTTTGCTTACTCAAAAGCTTCCATTTTGACCCGTTTCAGGCACAGAAATGACTTTAAACACACTTATTTTAGTTGACAAAGTCATAATTCACATCCAACAGTAATTTAGAGTCAAAAGATTAAATGTTAAAATTTCATCATTATAGACCATTTTGGGATCGTTCGACAGGTCCGGAGTCATCGTTTTTCATCCGAAAATTGATTTTTTGGACTGTACCAAAAATGATTCAAAATGTCAATTGGATCATGCCTCATGTTGAATAACCACTTTTTAAACCCTCACAGTGACAAAAATTGCCATTTTTACAGAGTTTTGCTTACTCAAAAGCTTCCATTTTGACCCGTTTCAGGCACAGAAATGACTTTAAACACACTTATTCTAGTTGACAAAGTCATAATTCACATCCAACAGTAATTTAGAGTCAAAAGATTAAATGTTGAAATTTCATCATTATAGACCATTTTGGTATCGTTCGACAGGTCCGGAGTCATCGTTTTTCATCCGAAAATTGATTTTTTGGACTGTACCAACAATGATTCAAAATGTCAATTGGATCATGCCTCATGTTGAATAACCACTTTTTAAACCCTCACAGTGACCAAAATTGCCATTTTTACAGAGTTTTGCTTACTCAAAAGCTTCCATTTTGACCCGTTTCAGGCACAGAAATGACTTTAAACACACTTATTCTAGTTGACAAAGTCATAATTCACATCCAACAGTAATTTAGAGTCAAAAGATTAAATGTTGAAATTTCATCATTATAGACCATTTTGGTATCGTTCGACAGGTCCGGAGTCATCGTTTTTCATCCGAAAATTGATTTTTTGGACTGTACCAAAAATGATTCAAAATGTCAATTGGATCATGCCTCATGTTGAATAACCACTTTTTAAACCCTCACAGTGACCAAAATTGCCATTTTTACAGAGTTTTGCTCACTCAAAAGCTTCAATTTTGACCCGTTTCAGGCACAGAAATGACTTTAAACACACTTATTTTAGTTGACAAAGTCCTAATTCACATCCAACAGTAATTTAGAGTCAAAAGATTAAATGTTAAAATTTCATCATTATAGACCATTTTGGGATCGTTCGACAGGTCCGGAGTCATCGTTTTTCATCCGAAAATTGATTTTTTGGACTGTACCAAAAATGATTCAAAATGTCAATTGGATCATGCCTCATGTTGAATAACCACTTTTTAAACCCTCACAGTGACCAAAATTGCCATTTTTACAGAGTTTTGCTTACTCAAAAGCTTCAATTTTGACCCGTTTCAGGCACAGAAATGACTTTAAACACACTTATTTTAGTTGACAAAGTCCTAATTCACATCCAACAGTAATTTAGAGTCAAAAGATTAAATGTTAAAATTTCATCATTATAGACCATTTTGGGATCGTTCGACAGGTCCGGAGTCATCGTTTTTCATCCGAAAATTGATTTTTTGGACTGTACCAAAAATGATTCAAAATGTCAATTGGATCATGCCTCATGTTGAATAACCACTTTTTAAACCCTCACAGTGACCAAAATTGCCATTTTTACTGAGTTTTGCTTACTCAAAAGCTTCCATTTTGACCCGTTTCAGGCACAGAAATGACTTTAAACACACTTATTCTAGTTGACAAAGTCATAATTCACATCCAACAGTAATTTAGAGTCAAAAGATTAAATGTTGAAATTTCATCATTATAGACCATTTTGGTATCGTTCGACATGTCCGGAGTCATCGTTTTTCATCCGAAAATTGATTTTTTGGACTGTACCAAAAATGATTCAAAATGTCAATTGGATCATGCCTCATGTTGAATAACCACTTTTTAAACCCTCACAGTGACCAAAATTGCCATTTTTACAGAGTTTTGCTTACTCAAAAGCTTCCATTTTGACCCGTTTCAGGCACAGAAATGACTTTAAACACACTTATTCTAGTTGACAAAGTCATAATTCACATCCAACAGTAATTTAGAGTCAAAAGATTAAATGTTGAAATTTCATCATTATAGACCATTTTATGATCGTTCGACAGGTCCGGAGTCATCGTTTTTCATCCGAAAATTGATTTTTTGGACTGTACCAAAAATGATTCAAAATGTCAATTGGATCATGCCTCATGTTGAATAACCACTTTTTAAACCCTCACAGTGACCAAAAATGCCATTTTTACAGAGTTTTGCTTACTCAAAAGCTTCCATTTTGACCCGTTTCAGGCACAGAAATGACTTTAAACACACTTATTCTAGTTGACAAAGTCATAATTCACATCCAACAGTAATTTAGAGTCAAAAGATTAAATGTTGAAATTTCATCATTATAGACCATTTTGGTATCGTTCGACAGGTCCGGAGTCATCGTTTTTCATCCGAAAATTGATTTTTTGGACTGTACCAACAATGATTCAAAATGTCAATTGGATCATGCCTCATGTTGAATAACCACTTTTTAAACCCCCACAGTGACCAAAATTGCCATATTTACAGAGTTTTGCTTACTCAAAAGCTTCCATTTTGACCCGTTTCAGGCACAGAAATGACTTTAAACACACTTATTCTAGTTGACAAAGTCATAATTCACATCCAACAGTAATTTAGAGTCAAAAGATTAAATGTTGAAATTTCATCATTATAGACCATTTTGGGAACGTTCGACATGTCCGGAGTCATCGTTTTTCATCCGAAAATTGATTTTTTGGACTGTACCAAAAATGATTCAAAATGTCAATTGGATCATGCCTCATGTTGAATAACCACTTTTTAAACCCTCACAGTGACCAAAATTGCCATTTTAACAGAGTTTTGCTTACTCAAAAGCTTCCATTTTGACCCGTTTCAGGCACAGAAATGACTTTAAACACACTTATTCTAGTTGACAAAGTCATAATTCACATCCAACAGTAATTTAGAGTCAAAAGATTAAATGTTGAAATTTCATCATTATAGACCATTTTGGTATCGTTCGACAGGTCCGGAGTCATCGTTTTTCATCCGAAAATTGATTTTTTGGACTGTACCAAAAATGATTCAAAATGTCAATTGGATCATGCCTCATGTTGAATAACCACTTTTTAAACCCTCACAGTGACCAAAATTGCCATTTTTACAGAGTTTTGCTTACTCAAAAGCTTCCATTTTGACCCGTTTCAGGCACAGAAATGACTTTAAACACACTTATTCTAGTTGACAAAGTCATAATTCACATCCAACAGTAATTTAGAGTCAAAAGATTAAATGTTGAAATTTCATCGTTATAGACCATTTTATGATCGTTCGACAGGTCCAGAGTCATCGTTTTTCATCCGAAAATTGATTTTTTGGACTGTACCAAAAATGATTCAAAATGTCAATTGGATCATGCCTCATGTTGAATAACCACTTTTTAAACCCTCACAGTGACCAAAATTGCCATTTTTACAGAGTTTTGCTTACTCAAAAGCTTCCATTTTGACCCGTTTCAGGCACAGAAATGACTTTAAACACACTTATTCTAGTTGACAAAGTCATAATTCACATCCAACAGTAATTTAGAGTCAAAAGATTAAATGTTGAAATTTCATCATTATAGACCATTTTGGTATCGTTCGACAGGTCCGGAGTCATCGTTTTTCATCCGAAAATTGATTTTTTGGACTGTACCAAAAATGATTCAAAATTTCAATTGGATCATGCCTCATGTTGAATAACCACTTTTTAAACCCTCACAGTGACAAAAAATTGCCATTTTTACAGAGTTTTGCTTACTCAAAAGCTTCCATTTTGACCCGTTTCAGGCACAGAAATGCATTAAACACACTTATTCTAGTTGACAAAGTCATAATTCACATCCAACAGTCATTTAGAGTCAAAAGATTAAATGTTGAAATTTCATCATTATAGACCATTTTGGGATCGTTCGACAGGTCCGGAGTCATCGTTTTTCATCCGAAAATTGATTTTTTGGACTGTACCAAAAATGATTCAAAATGTCAATTGGATCATGCCTCATGTTGAATTACCACTTTTTAAACCCCCACAGTGACCAAAATTGCCATTTTTACAGAGTTTTGCTTACTCAAAAGCTTCCATTTTGACCCGTTTCAGGCACAGAAATGACTTTAAACACACTTATTCTAGTTGACAAAGTCATAATTCACATCCAACAGTCATTTAGTGTCAAAAGATTAAATGTTGAAATTTCATCATTATAGACCATTTTGGGATCGTTCGACAGGTCCGGAGTCATCGTTTTTCATCCGAAAATTGATTTTTTGGACTGTACCAAAAATGATTCAAAATGTCAATTGGATCATGCCTCATGTTGAATAACCACTTTTTAAACCCTCACAGTGACCAAAATTGCCATTTTTACAGAGTTTTGCTTACTCAAAAGCTTCCATTTTGACCCGTTTCAGGCACAGAAATGACTTTAAACACACTTATTCTAGTTGACAAAGTCATAATTCACATCCAACAGTAATTTAGAGTCAAAAGATTAAATGTTGAAATTTCATCATTATAGACCATTTTGGTATCGTTCGACAGGTCCGGAGTCATCGTTTTTCATCCGAAAATTGATTTTTTGGACTGTACCAAAAATGATTCAAAATGTCAATTGGATCATGCCTCATGTTGAATAACCACTTTTTAAACCCTCACAGTGACCAAAATTGCCATTTTTACAGAGTTTTGCTTACTCAAAAGCTTCCATTTTGACCCGTTTCAGGCACAGAAATGACTTTAAACACACTTATTCTAGTTGACAAAGTCATAATTCACATCCAACAGTAATTTAGAGTCAAAAGATTAAATGTTGAAATTTCATCATTATAGACCATTTTGGTATCGTTCGACAGGTCCGGAGTCATCGTTTTTCATCCGAAAATTGATTTTTTGGACTGTACCAACAATGATTCAAAATGTCAATTGGATCATGCCTCATGTTGAATAACCACTTTTTAAACCCCCACAGTGACCAAAATTGCCATATTTACAGAGTTTTGCTTACTCAAAAGCTTCCATTTTGACCCGTTTCAGGCACAGAAATGACTTTAAACACACTTATTCTAGTTGACAAAGTCATAATTCACATCCAACAGTAATTTAGAGTCAAAAGATTAAATGTTGAAATTTCATCATTATAGACCATTTTGGGAACGTTCGACATGTCCGGAGTCATTGTTTTTCATCCGAAAATTGATTTTTTGGACTGTACCAAAAATGATTCAAAATGTCAATTGGATCATGCCTCATGTTGAATAACCACTTTTTAAACCCTCACAGTGACCAAAATTGCCATTTTTACAGAGTTTTGCTTACTCAAAAGCTTCCATTTTGACCCGTTTCAGGCACAGAAATGACTTTAAACACACTTATTCTAGTTGACAAAGTCATAATTCACATCCAACAGTAATTTAGAGTCAAAAGATTAAATGTTGAAATTTCATCATTATAGACCATTTTGGTATCGTTCGACAGGTCCGGAGTCATCGTTTTTCATCCGAAAATTGATTTTTTGGACTGTACCAAAAATGATTCAAAATGTCAATTGGATCATGCCTCATGTTGAATAACCACTTTTTAAACCCTCACAGTGACCAAAATTGCCATTTTTACAGAGTTTTGCTTACTCAAAAGCTTCCATTTTGACCCGTTTCAGGCACAGAAATGACTTTAAACACACTTATTCTAGTTGACAAAGTCATAATTCACATCCAACAGTAATTTAGAGTCAAAAGATTAAATGTTGAAATTTCATCGTTATAGACCATTTTATGATCGTTCGACAGGTCCGGAGTCATCGTTTTTCATCCGAAAATTGATTTTTTGGACTGTACCAAAAATGATTCAAAATGTCAATTGGATCATGCCTCATGTTGAATAACCACTTTTTAAACCCTCACAGTGACCAAAATTGCCATTTTTACAGAGTTTTGCTTACTCAAAAGCTTCCATTTTGACCCGTTTCAGGCACAGAAATAACTTTAAACACACTTATTCTAGTTGACAAAGTCATAATTCACATCCAACAGTAATTTAGAGTCAAAAGATTAAATGTTGAAATTTCATCATTATAGACCATTTTGGTATCGTTCGACAGGTCCGGAGTCATCGTTTTTCATCCGAAAATTGATTTTTTGGACTGTACCAAAAATGATTCAAAATGTCAATTGGATCATGCCTCATGTTGAATAACCACTTTTTAAACCCTCACAGTGACAAAAAATTGCCATTTTTACAGAGTTTTGCTTACTCAAAAGCTTCCATTTTGACCCGTTTCAGGCACAGAAATGACTTTAAACACACTTATTCTAGTTGACAAAGTCATAATTCACATCCAACAGTAATTTAGAGTCAAAAGATTAAATGTTGAAATTTCATCATTATAGACCATTTTGGGAACGTTCGACATGTCCGGAGTCATCGTTTTTCATCCGAAAATTGATTTTTTGGACTGTACCAAAAATGATTCAAAATGTCAATTGGATCATGCCTCATGTTGAATAACCACTTTTTAAACCCTCACAGTGACCAAAATTGCCATTTTAACAGAGTTTTGCTTACTCAAAAGCTTCCATTTTGACCCGTTTCAAGCACAGAAATGACTTTAAACACACTTATTCTAGTTGACAAAGTCATAATTCACATCCAACAGTAATTTAGAGTCAAAAGATTAAATGTTGAAATTTCATCATTATAGACCATTTTGGTATCGTTCGACAGGTCCGGAGTCATCGTTTTTCACCCGAAAATTGATTATTTGGACTGTACCAAAAATGATTCAAAATGTCAATTGGATCATGCCTCATGTTGAATAACCACTTTTTAAACCCTCACAGTGACCAAAATTGCCATTTTTACAGAGTTTTGCTTACTCAAAAGCTTCCATTTTGACCCGTTTCAGGCACAGAAATGACTTTAAACACACTTATTCTAGTTGACAAAGTCATAATTCACATCCAACAGTAATTTAGAGTCAAAAGATTAAATGTTGAAATTTCATCGTTATAGACCATTTTATGATCGTTCGACAGGTCCGGAGTCATCGTTTTTCATCCGAAAATTGATTTTTTGGACTGTACCAAAAATGATTCAAAATGTCAATTGGATCATGCCTCATGTTGAATAACCACTTTTTAAACCCTCACAGTGACCAAAATTGCCATTTTTACAGAGTTTTGCTTACTCAAAAGCTTCCATTTTGACCCGTTTCAGGCACAGAAATGACTTTAAACACACTTATTCTAGTTGACAAAGTCATAATTCACATCCAACAGTAATTTAGAGTCAAAAGATTAAATGTTGAAATTTCATCATTATAGACCATTTTGGTATCGTTCGACAGGTCCGGAGTCATCGTTTTTCATCCGAAAATTGATTTTTTGGACTGTACCAAAAATGATTCAAAATGTCAATTGGATCATGCCTCATGTTGAATAACCACTTTTTAAACCCTCACAGTGACCAAAATTGCCATTTTTACAGAGTTTTGCTTACTCAAAAGCTTCCATTTTGACCCGTTTCAGGCACAGAAATGACTTTAAACACACTTATTCTAGTTGACAAAGTCATAATTCCCATCCAACAGTCATTTAGAGTCAAAAGATTAAATGTTGAAATTTCATCATTATAGACCATTTTGGGATCGTTCGACAGGTCCGGAGTCATCGTTTTTCATCCGAAAATTGATTTTTTGGACTGTACCAAAAATGATTCAAAATGTCAATTGGATCATGCCTCATGTTGAATAACCACTTTTTAAACCCTCACAGTGACCAAAATTGCCATTTTTACAGAGTTTTGCTTACTCAAAAGCTTCCATTTTGACCCGTTTCAGGCACAGAAATGACTTTAAACACACTTATTTTAGTTGACAAAGTCATAATTCACATCCAACAGTAATTTAGAGTCAAAAGATTAAATGTTGAAATTTCATCATTATAGACCATTTTGGGATCGTACGACAGGTCCGGAGTCATCGTTTTTCATCCGAAAATTGATTTTTTGGACTGTACCAATAATGATTCAAAATGTCAATTGGATCATGCCTCATGTTGAATAACCACTTTTTAAACCCCCACAGTGACCAAAATTGCCATATTTACAGAGTTTTGCTTACTCAAAAGCTTCCATTTTGACCCGTTTCAGGCACAGAAATGACTTTAAACACACTTATTCTAGTTGACAAAGTCATAATTCACATCCAACAGTAATTTAGAGTCAAAAGATTAAATGTTGAAATTTCATCATTATAGACCATTTTGGGAACGTTCGACATGTCCGGAGTCATCGTTTTTCATCCGAAAATTGATTTTTTGGACTGTACCAAAAATGATTCAAAATGTCAATTGGATCATGCCTCATGTTGAATAACCACTTTTTAAACCCTCACAGTGACCAAAATTGCCATTTTTACAGAGTTTTGCTTACTCAAAAGCTTCCATTTTGACCCGTTTCAGGCACAGAAATGACTTTAAACACACTTATTTTAGTTGACAAAGTCATAATTCACATCCAACAGTAATTTAGAGTCAAAAGATTAAATGTTAAAATTTCATCATTATAGACCATTTTGGGATCGTTCGACAGGTCCGGAGTCATCGTTTTTCATCCGAAAATTGATTTTTTGGACTGTACCAAAAATGATTCAAAATGTCAATTGGATCATGCCTCATGTTGAATAACCACTTTTTAAACCCTCACAGTGACAAAAATTGCCATTTTTACAGAGTTTTGCTTACTCAAAAGCTTCCATTTTGACCCGTTTCAGGCACAGAAATGACTTTAAACACACTTATTCTAGTTGACAAAGTCATAATTCACATCCAACAGTAATTTAGAGTCAAAAGATTAAATGTTGAAATTTCATCATTATAGACCATTTTGGTATCGTTCGACAGGTCCGGAGTCATCGTTTTTCATCCGAAAATTGATTTTTTGGACTGTACCAACAATGATTCAAAATGTCAATTGGATCATGCCTCATGTTGAATAACCACTTTTTAAACCCTCACAGTGACCAAAATTGCCATTTTTACAGAGTTTTGCTTACTCAAAAGCTTCCATTTTGACCCGTTTCAGGCACAGAAATGACTTTAAACACACTTATTCTAGTTGACAAAGTCATAATTCACATCCAACAGTAATTTAGAGTCAAAAGATTAAATGTTGAAATTTCATCATTATAGACCATTTTGGTATCGTTCGACAGGTCCGGAGTCATCGTTTTTCATCCGAAAATTGATTTTTTGGACTGTACCAAAAATGATTCAAAATGTCAATTGGATCATGCCTCATGTTGAATAACCACTTTTTAAACCCTCACAGTGACCAAAATTGCCATTTTTACAGAGTTTTGCTCACTCAAAAGCTTCAATTTTGACCCGTTTCAGGCACAGAAATGACTTTAAACACACTTATTTTAGTTGACAAAGTCCTAATTCACATCCAACAGTAATTTAGAGTCAAAAGATTAAATGTTAAAATTTCATCATTATAGACCATTTTGGGATCGTTCGACAGGTCCGGAGTCATCGTTTTTCATCCGAAAATTGATTTTTTGGACTGTACCAAAAATGATTCAAAATGTCAATTGGATCATGCCTCATGTTGAATAACCACTTTTTAAACCCTCACAGTGACCAAAATTGCCATTTTTACAGAGTTTTGCTTACTCAAAAGCTTCAATTTTGACCCGTTTCAGGCACAGAAATGACTTTAAACACACTTATTTTAGTTGACAAAGTCCTAATTCACATCCAACAGTAATTTAGAGTCAAAAGATTAAATGTTAAAATTTCATCATTATAGACCATTTTGGGATCGTTCGACAGGTCCGGAGTCATCGTTTTTCATCCGAAAATTGATTTTTTGGACTGTACCAAAAATGATTCAAAATGTCAATTGGATCATGCCTCATGTTGAATAACCACTTTTTAAACCCTCACAGTGACCAAAATTGCCATTTTTACTGAGTTTTGCTTACTCAAAAGCTTCCATTTTGACCCGTTTCAGGCACAGAAATGACTTTAAACACACTTATTCTAGTTGACAAAGTCATAATTCACATCCAACAGTAATTTAGAGTCAAAAGATTAAATGTTGAAATTTCATCATTATAGACCATTTTGGTATCGTTCGACATGTCCGGAGTCATCGTTTTTCATCCGAAAATTGATTTTTTGGACTGTACCAAAAATGATTCAAAATGTCAATTGGATCATGCCTCATGTTGAATAACCACTTTTTAAACCCTCACAGTGACCAAAATTGCCATTTTTACAGAGTTTTGCTTACTCAAAAGCTTCCATTTTGACCCGTTTCAGGCACAGAAATGACTTTAAACACACTTATTCTAGTTGACAAAGTCATAATTCACATCCAACAGTAATTTAGAGTCAAAAGATTAAATGTTGAAATTTCATCATTATAGACCATTTTATGATCGTTCGACAGGTCCGGAGTCATCGTTTTTCATCCGAAAATTGATTTTTTGGACTGTACCAAAAATGATTCAAAATGTCAATTGGATCATGCCTCATGTTGAATAACCACTTTTTAAACCCTCACAGTGACCAAAAATGCCATTTTTACAGAGTTTTGCTTACTCAAAAGCTTCCATTTTGACCCGTTTCAGGCACAGAAATGACTTTAAACACACTTATTCTAGTTGACAAAGTCATAATTCACATCCAACAGTAATTTAGAGTCAAAAGATTAAATGTTGAAATTTCATCATTATAGACCATTTTGGTATCGTTCGACAGGTCCGGAGTCATCGTTTTTCATCCGAAAATTGATTTTTTGGACTGTACCAACAATGATTCAAAATGTCAATTGGATCATGCCTCATGTTGAATAACCACTTTTTAAACCCCCACAGTGACCAAAATTGCCATATTTACAGAGTTTTGCTTACTCAAAAGCTTCCATTTTGACCCGTTTCAGGCACAGAAATGACTTTAAACACACTTATTCTAGTTGACAAAGTCATAATTCACATCCAACAGTAATTTAGAGTCAAAAGATTAAATGTTGAAATTTCATCATTATAGACCATTTTGGGAACGTTCGACATGTCCGGAGTCATCGTTTTTCATCCGAAAATTGATTTTTTGGACTGTACCAAAAATGATTCAAAATGTCAATTGGATCATGCCTCATGTTGAATAACCACTTTTTAAACCCTCACAGTGACCAAAATTGCCATTTTAACAGAGTTTTGCTTACTCAAAAGCTTCCATTTTGACCCGTTTCAGGCACAGAAATGACTTTAAACACACTTATTCTAGTTGACAAAGTCATAATTCACATCCAACAGTAATTTAGAGTCAAAAGATTAAATGTTGAAATTTCATCATTATAGACCATTTTGGTATCGTTCGACAGGTCCGGAGTCATCGTTTTTCATCCGAAAATTGATTTTTTGGACTGTACCAAAAATGATTCAAAATGTCAATTGGATCATGCCTCATGTTGAATAACCACTTTTTAAACCCTCACAGTGACCAAAATTGCCATTTTTACAGAGTTTTGCTTACTCAAAAGCTTCCATTTTGACCCGTTTCAGGCACAGAAATGACTTTAAACACACTTATTCTAGTTGACAAAGTCATAATTCACATCCAACAGTAATTTAGAGTCAAAAGATTAAATGTTGAAATTTCATCATTATAGACCATTTTATGATCGTTCGACAGGTCCGGAGTCATCGTTTTTCATCCGAAAATTGATTTTTTGAACTGTACCAAAAATGATTCAAAATGTCAATTGGATCATGCCTCATGTTGAATAACCACTTTTTAAACCCTCACAGTGACCAAAATTGCCATTTTTACAGAGTTTTGCTTACTCAAAAGCTTCCATTTTGACCCGTTTCAGGCACAGAAATGACTTTAAACACACTTATTCTAGTTGACAAAGTCATAATTCACATCCAACAGTAATTTAGAGTCAAAAGATTAAATGTTGAAATTTCATCATTATAGACCATTTTGGTATCGTTCGACAGGTCCGGAGTCATCGTTTTTCATCCGAAAATTGATTTTTTGGACTGTACCAAAAATGATTCAAAATGTCAATTGGATCATGCCTCATGTTGAATAACCACTTTTTAAACCCTCACAGTGACCAAAATTGCCATTTTTACAGAGTTTTGCTTACTCAAAAGCTTCCATTTTGACCCGTTTCAGGCACAGAAATGACTTTAAACACACTTATTCTAGTTGACAAAGTCATAATTCACATCCAACAGTAATTTAGAGTCAAAAGATTAAATGTTGAAATTTCATCATTATAGACCATTTTGGGAACGTTCGACATGTCCGGAGTCATCGTTTTTCATCCGAAAATTGATTTTTTGGACTGTACCAAAAATGATTCAAAATGTCAATTGGATCATGCCTCATGTTGAATAACCACTTTTTAAACCCTCACAGTGACCAAAATTGCCATTTTAACAGAGTTTTGCTTACTCAAAAGCTTCCATTTTGACCCGTTTCAGGCACAGAAATGACTTTAAACACACTTATTCTAGTTGACAAAGTCATAATTCACATCCAACAGTAATTTAGAGTCAAAAGATTAAATGTTGAAATTTCATCATTATAGACCATTTTGGTATCGTTCGACAGGTCCGGAGTCATCGTTTTTCATCCGAAAATTGATTTTTTGGACTGTACCAAAAATGATTCAAAATGTCAATTGGATCATGCCTCATGTTGAATAACCACTTTTTAAACCCTCACAGTGACCAAAATTGCCATTTTTACAGAGTTTTGCTTACTCAAAAGCTTCCATTTTGACCCGTTTCAGGCACAGAAATGACTTTAAACACACTTATTCTAGTTGACAAAGTCATAATTCACATCCAACAGTAATTTAGAGTCAAAAGATTAAATGTTGAAATTTCATCGTTATAGACCATTTTATGATCGTTCGACAGGTCCGGAGTCATCGTTTTTCATCCGAAAATTGATTTTTTGAACTGTACCAAAAATGATTCAAAATGTCAATTGGATCATGCCTCATGTTGAATAACCACTTTTTAAACCCTCACAGTGACCAAAATTGCCATTTTTACAGAGTTTTGCTTACTCAAAAGCTTCCATTTTGACCCGTTTCAGGCACAGAAATGACTTTAAACACACTTATTCTAGTTGACAAAGTCATAATTCACATCCAACAGTAATTTAGAGTCAAAAGATTAAATGTTGAAATTTCATCATTATAGACCATTTTGGTATCGTTCGACAGGTCCGGAGTCATCGTTTTTCATCCGAAAATTGATTTTTTGGACTGTACCAAAAATGATTCAAAATGTCAATTGGATCATGCCTCATGTTGAATAACCACTTTTTAAACCCTCACAGTGACAAAAAATTGCCATTTTTACAGAGTTTTGCTTACTCAAAAGCTTCCATTTTGACCCGTTTCAGGCACAGAAATGACTTTAAACACACTTATTCTAGTTGACAAGGTCATAATTCACATCCAACAGTCATTTAGAGTCAAAAGATTAAATGTTGAAATTTCATCATTATAGACCATTTTGGGATCGTTCGACAGGTCCGGAGTCATCGTTTTTCATCCGAAAATTGATTTTTTGGACTGTACCAAAAATGATTCAAAATGTCAATTGGATCATGCCTCATGTTGAATAACCACTTTTTAAACCCTCACAGTGACCAAAATTGCCATTTTTACTGAGTTTTGCTTACTCAAAAGCTTCCATTTTGACCCGTTTCAGGCACAGAAATGACTTTAAACACACTTATTCTAGTTGACAAAGTCATAATTCACATCCAACAGTCATTTAGTGTCAAAAGATTAAATGTTGAAATTTCATCATTATAGACCATTTTGGGATCGTTCGACAGGTCCGGAGTCATCGTTTTTCATCCGAAAATTGATTTTTTGGACTGTACCAAAAATGATTCAAAATGTCAATTGGATCATGCCTCATGTTGAATAACCACTTTTTAAACCCTCACAGTGACCAAAATTGCCATTTTTACAGAGTTTTGCTTACTCAAAAGCTTCCATTTTGACCCGTTTCAGGCACAGAAATGACTTTAAACACACTTATTCTAGTTGACAAAGTCATAATTCACATCCAACAGTAATTTAGAGTCAAAAGATTAAATGTTGAAATTTCATCATTATAGACCATTTTGGTATCGTTCGACAGGTCCGGAGTCATCGTTTTTCATCCGAAAATTGATTTTTTGGACTGTACCAACAATGATACAAAATGTCAATTGGATCATGCCTCATGTTGAATAACCACTTTTTAAACCCCCACAGTGACCAAAATTGCCATATTTACAGAGTTTTGCTTACTCAAAAGCTTCCATTTTGACCCGTTTCAGGCACAGAAATGACTTTAAACACACTTATTCTAGTTGACAAAGTCATAATTCACATCCAACAGTAATTTAGAGTCAAAAGATTAAATGTTGAAATTTCATCATTATAGACCCTTTTTGGGAACGTTCGACATGTCCGGAGTCATCGTTTTTCATCCGAAAATTGATTTTTTGGACTGTACCAAAAATGATTCAAAATGTCAATTGGATCATGCCTCATGTTGAATAACCACTTTTTAAACCCTCACAGTGACCAAAATTGCCATTTTTACTGAGTTTTGCTTACTCAAAAGCTTCCATTTTGACCCGTTTCAGGCACAGAAATGACTTTAAACACACTTATTCTAGTTGACAAAGTCATAATTCACATCCAACAGTAATTTAGAGTCAAAAGATTAAATGTTGAAATTTCATCATTATAGACCATTTTGGTATCGTTCGACAGGTCCGGAGTCATCGTTTTTCATCCGAAAATTGATTTTTTGGACTGTACCAAAAATGATTCAAAATGTCAATTGGATCATTCCTCATGTTGAATAACCACTTTTTAAACCCTCACAGTGACAAAAAATTGCCATTTTTACAGAGTTTTGCTTACTCAAAAGCTTCCATTTTGACCCGTTTCAGGCACAGAAATGACTTTAAACACACTTATTCTAGTTGACAAAGTCATAATTCACATCCAACAGTCATTTAGAGTCAAAAGATTAAATGTTGAAATTTCATCATTATAGACCATTTTGGGATCGTTCGACAGGTCCGGAGTCATCGTTTTTCATCCGAAAATTGATTTTTTGGACTGTACCAAAAATGATTCAAAATGTCAATTGGATCATGCCTCATGTTGAATAACCACTTTTTAAACCCTCACAGTGACCAAAATTGCCATTTTTACAGAGTTTTGCTTACTCAAAAGCTTCCATTTTGACCCGTTTCAGGCACAGAAATGACTTTAAACACACTTATTCTAGTTGACAAAGTCATAATTCACATCCAACAGTCCTTTAGTGTCAAAAGATTAAATGTTGAAATTTCATCATTATAGACCATTTTGGGATCGTTCGACAGGTCCGGAGTCATCGTTTTTCATCCGAAAATTGATTTTTTGGACTGTACCAAAAATGATTCAAAATGTCAATTGGATCATGCCTCATGTTGAATAACCACTTTTTAAACCCTCACAGTGACCAAAATTGCCATTTTTACAGAGTTTTGCTTACTCAAAAGCTTCCATTTTGACCCGTTTCAGGCACAGAAATGACTTTAAACACACTTATTCTAGTTGACAAAGTCATAATTCACATCCAACAGTAATTTAGAGTCAAAAGATTAAATGTTGAAATTTCATCGTTATAGACCATTTTATGATCGTTCGACAGGTCCAGAGTCATCGTTTTTCATCCGAAAATTGATTTTTTGGACTGTACCAAAAATGATTCAAAATGTCAATTGGATCATGCCTCATGTTGAATAACCACTTTTTAAACCCTCACAGTGACCAAAATTGCCATTTTTACAGAGTTTTGCTTACTCAAAAGCTTCCATTTTGACCCGTTTCAGGCACAGAAATGACTTTAAACACACTTATTCTAGTTGACAAAGTCATAATTCACATCCAACAGTAATTTAGAGTCAAAAGATTAAATGTTGAAATTTCATCATTATAGACCATTTTGGTATCGTTCGACAGGTCCGGAGTCATCGTTTTTCATCCGAAAATTGATTTTTTGGACTGTACCAAAAATGATTCAAAATGTCAATTGGATCATGCCTCATGTTGAATAACCACTTTTTAAACCCTCACAGTGACCAAAATTGCCATTTTTACAGAGTTTTGCTTACTCAAAAGCTTCAATTTTGACCCGTTTCAGGCACAGAAATGACTTTAAACACACTTATTTTAGTTGACAAAGTCCTAATTCACATCCAACAGTAATTTAGAGTCAAAAGATTAAATGTTAAAATTTCATCATTATAGACCATTTTGGGATCGTTCGACAGGTCCGGAGTCATCGTTTTTCATCCGAAAATTGATTTTTTGGACTGTACCAAAAATGATTCAAAATGTCAATTGGATCATGCCTCATGTTGAATAACCACTTTTTAAACCCTCACAGTGACCAAAATTGCCATTTTTACAGAGTTTTGCTTACTCAAAAGCTTCCATTTTGACCCGTTTCAGGCACAGAAATGACTTTAAACACACTTATTCTAGTTGACAAAGTCATAATTCACATCCAACAGTCCTTTAGTGTCAAAAGATTAAATGTTGAAATTTCATCATTATAGACCATTTTGGGATCGTTCGACAGGTCCGGAGTCATCGTTTTTCATCCGAAAATTGATTTTTTGGACTGTACCAAAAATGATTCAAAATGTCAATTGGATCATGCCTCATGTTGAATAACCACTTTTTAAACCCTCACAGTGACCAAAAATGCCATTTTTACAGAGTTTTGCTTACTCAAAAGCTTCCATTTTGACCCGTTTCAGGCACAGAAATGACTTTAAACACACTTATTCTAGTTGACAAAGTCATAATTCACATCCAACAGTAATTTAGAGTCAAAAGATTAAATGTTGAAATTTCATCATTATAGACCATTTTGGTATCGTTCGACAGGTCCGGAGTCATCGTTTTTCATCCGAAAATTGATTTTTTGGACTGTACCAACAATGATTCAAAATGTCAATTGGATCATGCCTCATGTTGAATAACCACTTTTTAAACCCCCACAGTGACCAAAATTGCCATATTTACAGAGTTTTGCTTACTCAAAAGCTTCCATTTTGACCCGTTTCAGGCACAGAAATGACTTTAAACACACTTATTCTAGTTGACAAAGTCATAATTCACATCCAACAGTAATTTAGAGTCAAAAGATTAAATGTTGAAATTTCATCATTATAGACCATTTTGGGAACGTTCGACGTGTCCGGAGTCATCGTTTTTCATCCGAAAATTGATTTTTTGGACTGTACCAAAAATGATTCAAAATGTCAATTGGATCATGCCTCATGTTGAATAACCACTTTTTAAACCCTCACAGTGACCAAAATTGCCATTTTAACAGAGTTTTGCTTACTCAAAAGCTTCCATTTTGACCCGTTTCAGGCACAGAAATGACTTTAAACACACTTATTCTAGTTGACAAAGTCATAATTCACATCCAACAGTAATTTAGAGTCAAAAGATTAAATGTTGAAATTTCATCATTATAGACCATTTTGGTATCGTTCGACAGGTCCGGAGTCATCGTTTTTCATCCGAAAATTGATTTTTTGGACTGTACCAAAAATGATTCAAAATGTCAATTGGATCATGCCTCATGTTGAATAACCACTTTTTAAACCCTCACAGTGACCAAAATTGCCATTTTTACAGAGTTTTGCTTACTCAAAAGCTTCCATTTTGACCCGTTTCAGGCACAGAAATGACTTTAAACACACTTATTCTAGTTGACAAAGTCATAATTCACATCCAACAGTAATTTAGAGTCAAAAGATTAAATGTTGAAATTTCATCGTTATAGACCATTTTATGATCGTTCGACAGGTCCAGAGTCATCGTTTTTCATCCGAAAATTGATTTTTTGGACTGTACCAAAAATGATTCAAAATGTCAATTGGATCATGCCTCATGTTGAATAACCACTTTTTAAACCCTCACAGTGACCAAAATTGCCATTTTTACAGAGTTTTGCTTACTCAAAAGCTTCCATTTTGACCCGTTTCAGGCACAGAAATGACTTTAAACACACTTATTCTAGTTGACAAAGTCATAATTCACATCCAACAGTAATTTAGAGTCAAAAGATTAAATGTTGAAATTTCATCATTATAGACCATTTTGGTATCGTTCGACAGGTCCGGAGTCATCGTTTTTCATCCGAAAATTGATTTTTTGGACTGTACCAAAAATGATTCAAAATGTCAATTGGATCATGCCTCATGTTGAATAACCACTTTTTAAACCCTCACAGTGACAAAAAATTGCCATTTTTACAGAGTTTTGCTTACTCAAAAGCTTCCATTTTGACCCGTTTCAGGCACAGAAATGCATTAAACACACTTATTCTAGTTGACAAAGTCATAATTCACATCCAACAGTCATTTAGAGTCAAAAGATTAAATGTTGAAATTTCATCATTATAGACCATTTTGGGATCGTTCGACAGGTCCGGAGTCATCGTTTTTCATCCGAAAATTGATTTTTTGGACTGTACCAAAAATGATTCAAAATGTCAATTGGATCATGCCTCATGTTGAATTACCACTTTTTAAACCCCCACAGTGACCAAAATTGCCATTTTTACAGAGTTTTGCTTACTCAAAAGCTTCCATTTTGACCCGTTTCAGGCACAGAAATGACTTTAAACACACTTATTCTAGTTGACAAAGTCATAATTCACATCCAACAGTCATTTAGTGTCAAAAGATTAAATGTTGAAATTTCATCATTATAGACCATTTTGGGATCGTTCGACAGGTCCGGAGTCATCGTTTTTCATCCGAAAATTGATTTTTTGGACTGTACCAAAAATGATTCAAAATGTCAATTGGATCATGCCTCATGTTGAATAACCACTTTTTAAACCCTCACAGTGACCAAAATTGCCATTTTTACAGAGTTTTGCTTACTCAAAAGCTTCCATTTTGACCCGTTTCAGGCACAGAAATGACTTTAAACACACTTATTCTAGTTGACAAAGTCATAATTCACATCCAACAGTAATTTAGAGTCAAAAGATTAAATGTTGAAATTTCATCATTATAGACCATTTTGGTATCGTTCGACAGGTCCGGAGTCATCGTTTTTCATCCGAAAATTGATTTTTTGGACTGTACCAACAATGATTCAAAATGTCAATTGGATCATGCCTCATGTTGAATAACCACTTTTTAAACCCCCACAGTGACCAAAATTGCCATATTTACAGAGTTTTGCTTACTCAAAAGCTTCCATTTTGACCCGTTTCAGGCACAGAAATGACTTTAAACACACTTATTCTAGTTGACAAAGTCATAATTCACATCCAACAGTAATTTAGAGTCAAAAGATTAAATGTTGAAATTTCATCATTATAGACCATTTTGGGAACGTTCGACATGTCCGGAGTCATCGTTTTTCATCCGAAAATTGATTTTTTGGACTGTACCAAAAATGATTCAAAATGTCAATTGGATCATGCCTCATGTTGAATAACCACTTTTTAAACCCTCACAGTGACCAAAATTGCCATTTTTACAGAGTTTTGCTTACTCAAAAGCTTCCATTTTGACCCGTTTCAGGCACAGAAATGACTTTAAACACACTTATTCTAGTTGACAAAGTCATAATTCACATCCAACAGTAATTTAGAGTCAAAAGATTAAATGTTGAAATTTCATCATTATAGACCATTTTGGTATCGTTCGACAGGTCCGGAGTCATCGTTTTTCATCCGAAAATTGATTTTTTGGACTGTACCAAAAATGATTCAAAATGTCAATTGGATCATGCCTCATGTTGAATAACCACTTTTTAAACCCTCACAGTGACCAAAATTGCCATTTTTACAGAGTTTTGCTTACTCAAAAGCTTCCATTTTGACACGTTTCAGGCACAGAAATGACTTTAAACACACTTATTCTAGTTGACAAAGTCATAATTCACATCCAACAGTAATTTAGAGTCAAAAGATTAAATGTTGAAATTTCATCATTATAGACCATTTTGGGAACGTTCGACATGTCCGGAGTCATCGTTTTTCATCCGAAAATTGATTTTTTGGACTGTACCAAAAATGATTCAAAATGTCAATTGGATCATGCCTCATGTTGAATAACCACTTTTTAAACCCTCACAGTGACCAAAATTGCCATTTTAACAGAGTTTTGCTTACTCAAAAGCTTCCATTTTGACCCGTTTCAGGCACAGAAATGACTTTAAACACACTTATTCTAGTTGACAAAGTCATAATTCACATCCAACAGTAATTTAGAGTCAAAAGATTAAATGTTGAAATTTCATCATTATAGACCATTTTGGTATCGTTCGACAGGTCCGGAGTCATCGTTTTTCATCCGAAAATTGATTTTTTGGACTGTACCAAAAATGATTCAAAATGTCAATTGGATCATGCCTCATGTTGAATAACCACTTTTTAAACCCTCACAGTGACCAAAATTGCCATTTTTACAGAGTTTTGCTTACTCAAAAGCTTCCATTTTGACCCGTTTCAGGCACAGAAATGACTTTAAACACACTTATTCTAGTTGACAAAGTCATAATTCACATCCAACAGTAATTTAGAGTCAAAAGATTAAATGTTGAAATTTCATCGTTATAGACCATTTTATGATCGTTCGACAGGTCCGGAGTCATCGTTTTTCATCCGAAAATTGATTTTTTGAACTGTACCAAAAATGATTCAAAATGTCAATTGGATCATGCCTCATGTTGAATAACCACTTTTTAAACCCTCACAGTGACCAAAATTGCCATTTTTACAGAGTTTTGCTTACTCAAAAGCTTCCATTTTGACCCGTTTCAGGCACAGAAATGACTTTAAACACACTTATTCTAGTTGACAAAGTCATAATTCACATCCAACAGTAATTTAGAGTCAAAAGATTAAATGTTGAAATTTCATCATTATAGACCATTTTGGTATCGTTCGACAGGTCCGGAGTCATCGTTTTTCATCCGAAAATTGATTTTTTGGACTGTACCAAAAATGATTCAAAATGTCAATTGGATCATGCCTCATGTTGAATAACCACTTTTTAAACCCTCACAGTGACCAAAATTGCCATTTTTACAGAGTTTTGCTTACTCAAAAGCTTCCATTTTGACCCGTTTCAGGCACAGAAATGACTTTAAACACACTTATTCTAGTTGACAAAGTCATAATTCACATCCAACAGTAATTTAGAGTCAAAAGATTAAATGTTGAAATTTCATCATTATAGACCATTTTGGGAACGTTCGACATGTCCGGAGTCATCGTTTTTCATCCGAAAATTGATTTTTTGGACTGTACCAAAAATGATTCAAAATGTCAATTGGATCATGCCTCATGTTGAATAACCACTTTTTAAACCCTCACAGTGACCAAAATTGCCATTTTAACAGAGTTTTGCTTACTCAAAAGCTTCCATTTTGACCCGTTTCAGGCACAGAAATGACTTTAAACACACTTATTCTAGTTGACAAAGTCATAATTCACATCCAACAGTAATTTAGAGTCAAAAGATTAAATGTTGAAATTTCATCATTATAGACCATTTTGGTATCGTTCGACAGGTCCGGAGTCATCGTTTTTCATCCGAAAATTGATTTTTTGGACTGTACCAAAAATGATTCAAAATGTCAATTGGATCATGCCTCATGTTGAATAACCACTTTTTAAACCCTCACAGTGACCAAAATTGCCATTTTTACAGAGTTTTGCTTACTCAAAAGCTTCCATTTTGACCCGTTTCAGGCACAGAAATGACTTTAAACACACTTATTCTAGTTGACAAAGTCATAATTCACATCCAACAGTAATTTAGAGTCAAAAGATTAAATGTTGAAATTTCATCGTTATAGACCATTTTATGATCGTTCGACAGGTCCGGAGTCATCGTTTTTCATCCGAAAATTGATTTTTTGAACTGTACCAAAAATGATTCAAAATGTCAATTGGATCATGCCTCATGTTGAATAACCACTTTTTAAACCCTCACAGTGACCAAAATTGCCATTTTTACAGAGTTTTGCTTACTCAAAAGCTTCCATTTTGACCCGTTTCAGGCACAGAAATGACTTTAAACACACTTATTCTAGTTGACAAAGTCATAATTCACATCCAACAGTAATTTAGAGTCAAAAGATTAAATGTTGAAATTTCATCATTATAGACCATTTTGGTATCGTTCGACAGGTCCGGAGTCATCGTTTTTCATCCGAAAATTGATTTTTTGGACTGTACCAAAAATGATTCAAAATGTCAATTGGATCATGCCTCATGTTGAATAACCACTTTTTAAACCCTCACAGTGACAAAAAATTGCCATTTTTACAGAGTTTTGCTTACTCAAAAGCTTCCATTTTGACCCGTTTCAGGCACAGAAATGACTTTAAACACACTTATTCTAGTTGACAAGGTCATAATTCACATCCAACAGTCATTTAGAGTCAAAAGATTAAATGTTGAAATTTCATCATTATAGACCATTTTGGGATCGTTCGACAGGTCCGGAGTCATCGTTTTTCATCCGAAAATTGATTTTTTGGACTGTACCAAAAATGATTCAAAATGTCAATTGGATCATGCCTCATGTTGAATAACCACTTTTTAAACCCTCACAGTGACCAAAATTGCCATTTTTACTGAGTTTTGCTTACTCAAAAGCTTCCATTTTGACCCGTTTCAGGCACAGAAATGACTTTAAACACACTTATTCTAGTTGACAAAGTCATAATTCACATCCAACAGTCATTTAGTGTCAAAAGATTAAATGTTGAAATTTCATCATTATAGACCATTTTGGGATCGTTCGACAGGTCCGGAGTCATCGTTTTTCATCCGAAAATTGATTTTTTGGACTGTACCAAAAATGATTCAAAATGTCAATTGGATCATGCCTCATGTTGAATAACCACTTTTTAAACCCTCACAGTGACCAAAATTGCAATTTTTACAGAGTTTTGCTTACTCAAAAGCTTCCATTTTGACCCGTTTCAGGCACAGAAATGACTTTAAACACACTTATTCTAGTTGACAAAGTCATAATTCACATCCAACAGTAATTTAGAGTCAAAAGATTAAATGTTGAAATTTCATCATTATAGACCATTTTGGTATCGTTCGACAGGTCCGGAGTCATCGTTTTTCATCCGAAAATTGATTTTTTGGACTGTACCAACAATGATACAAAATGTCAATTGGATCATGCCTCATGTTGAATAACCACTTTTTAAACCCCCACAGTGACCAAAATTGCCATATTTACAGAGTTTTGCTTACTCAAAAGCTTCCATTTTGACCCGTTTCAGGCACAGAAATGACTTTAAACACACTTATTCTAGTTGACAAAGTCATAATTCACATCCAACAGTAATTTAGAGTCAAAAGATTAAATGTTGAAATTTCATCATTATAGACCCTTTTTGGGAACGTTCGACATGTCCGGAGTCATCGTTTTTCATCCGAAAATTGATTTTTTGGACTGTACCAAAAATGATTCAAAATGTCAATTGGATCATGCCTCATGTTGAATAACCACTTTTTAAACCCTCACAGTGACCAAAATTGCCATTTTTACTGAGTTTTGCTTACTCAAAAGCTTCCATTTTGACCCGTTTCAGGCACAGAAATGACTTTAAACACACTTATTCTAGTTGACAAAGTCATAATTCACATCCAACAGTAATTTAGAGTCAAAAGATTAAATGTTGAAATTTCATCATTATAGACCATTTTGGTATCGTTCGACAGGTCCGGAGTCATCGTTTTTCATCCGAAAATTGATTTTTTGGACTGTACCAAAAATGATTCAAAATGTCAATTGGATCATTCCTCATGTTGAATAACCACTTTTTAAACCCTCACAGTGACAAAAAATTGCCATTTTTACAGAGTTTTGCTTACTCAAAAGCTTCCATTTTGACCCGTTTCAGGCACAGAAATGACTTTAAACACACTTATTCTAGTTGACAAAGTCATAATTCACATCCAACAGTCATTTAGAGTCAAAAGATTAAATGTTGAAATTTCATCATTATAGACCATTTTGGGATCGTTCGACAGGTCCGGAGTCATCGTTTTTCATCCGAAAATTGATTTTTTGGACTGTACCAAAAATGATTCAAAATGTCAATTGGATCATGCCTCATGTTGAATAACCACTTTTTAAACCCTCACAGTGACCAAAATTGCCATTTTTACAGAGTTTTGCTTACTCAAAAGCTTCCATTTTGACCCGTTTCAGGCACAGAAATGACTTTAAACACACTTATTCTAGTTGACAAAGTCATAATTCACATCCAACAGTCCTTTAGTGTCAAAAGATTAAATGTTGAAATTTCATCATTATAGACCATTTTGGGATCGTTCGACAGGTCCGGAGTCATCGTTTTTCATCCGAAAATTGATTTTTTGGACTGTACCAAAAATGATTCAAAATGTCAATTGGATCATGCCTCATGTTGAATAACCACTTTTTAAACCCTCACAGTGACCAAAATTGCCATTTTTACAGAGTTTTGCTTACTCAAAAGCTTCCATTTTGACCCGTTTCAGGCACAGAAATGACTTTAAACACACTTATTCTAGTTGACAAAGTCATAATTCACATCCAACAGTAATTTAGAGTCAAAAGATTAAATGTTGAAATTTCATCGTTATAGACCATTTTATGATCGTTCGACAGGTCCAGAGTCATCGTTTTTCATCCGAAAATTGATTTTTTGGACTGTACCAAAAATGATTCAAAATGTCAATTGGATCATGCCTCATGTTGAATAACCACTTTTTAAACCCTCACAGTGACCAAAATTGCCATTTTTACAGAGTTTTGCTTACTCAAAAGCTTCCATTTTGACCCGTTTCAGGCACAGAAATGACTTTAAACACACTTATTCTAGTTGACAAAGTCATAATTCACATCCAACAGTAATTTAGAGTCAAAAGATTAAATGTTGAAATTTCATCATTATAGACCATTTTGGTATCGTTCGACAGGTCCGGAGTCATCGTTTTTCATCCGAAAATTGATTTTTTGGACTGTACCAAAAATGATTCAAAATGTCAATTGGATCATGCCTCATGTTGAATAACCACTTTTTAAACCCTCACAGTGACAAAAAATTGCCATTTTTACAGAGTTTTGCTTACTCAAAAGCTTCCATTTTGACCCGTTTCAGGCACAGAAATGCATTAAACACACTTATTCTAGTTGACAAAGTCATAATTCACATCCAACAGTCATTTAGAGTCAAAAGATTAAATGTTGAAATTTCATCATTATAGACCATTTTGGGATCGTTCGACAGGTCCGGAGTCATCGTTTTTCATCCGAAAATTGATTTTTTGGACTGTACCAAAAATGATTCAAAATGTCAATTGGATCATGCCTCATGTTGAATTACCACTTTTTAAACCCCCACAGTGACCAAAATTGCCATTTTTACAGAGTTTTGCTTACTCAAAAGCTTCCATTTTGACCCGTTTCAGGCACAGAAATGACTTTAAACACACTTATTCTAGTTGACAAAGTCATAATTCACATCCAACAGTCATTTAGTGTCAAAAGATTAAATGTTGAAATTTCATCATTATAGACCATTTTGGGATCGTTCGACAGGTCCGGAGTCATCGTTTTTCATCCGAAAATTGATTTTTTGGACTGTACCAAAAATGATTCAAAATGTCAATTGGATCATGCCTCATGTTGAATAACCACTTTTTAAACCCTCACAGTGACCAAAATTGCCATTTTTACAGAGTTTTGCTTACTCAAAAGCTTCCATTTTGACCCGTTTCAGGCACAGAAATGACTTTAAACACACTTATTCTAGTTGACAAAGTCATAATTCACATCCAACAGTAATTTATAGTCAAAAGATTAAATGTTGAAATTTCATCATTATAGACCATTTTGGTATCGTTCGACAGGTCCGGAGTCATCGTTTTTCATCCGAAAATTGATTTTTTGGACTGTACCAACAATGATTCAAAATGTCAATTGGATCATGCCTCATGTTGAATAACCACTTTTTAAACCCCCACAGTGACCAAAATTGCCATATTTACAGAGTTTTGCTTACTCAAAAGCTTCCATTTTGACCCGTTTCAGGCACAGAAATGACTTTAAACACACTTATTCTAGTTGACAAAGTCATAATTCACATCCAACAGTAATTTAGAGTCAAAAGATTAAATGTTGAAATTTCATCATTATAGACCATTTTGGGAACGTTCGACATGTCCGGAGTCATCGTTTTTCATCCGAAAATTGATTTTTTGGACTGTACCAAAAATGATTCAAAATGTCAATTGGATCATGCCTCATGTTGAATAACCACTTTTTAAACCCTCACAGTGACCAAAATTGCCATTTTTACAGAGTTTTGCTTACTCAAAAGCTTCCATTTTGACCCGTTTCAGGCACAGAAATGACTTTAAACACACTTATTCTAGTTGACAAAGTCATAATTCACATCCAACAGTAATTTAGAGTCAAAAGATTAAATGTTGAAATTTCATCATTATAGACCATTTTGGTATCGTTCGACAGGTCCGGAGTCATCGTTTTTCATCCGAAAATTGATTTTTTGGACTGTACCAAAAATGATTCAAAATGTCAATTGGATCATGCCTCATGTTGAATAACCACTTTTTAAACCCTCACAGTGACCAAAATTGCCATTTTTACAGAGTTTTGCTTACTCAAAAGCTTCCATTTTGACACGTTTCAGGCACAGAAATGACTTTAAACACACTTATTCTAGTTGACAAAGTCATAATTCACATCCAACAGTAATTTAGAGTCAAAAGATTAAATGTTGAAATTTCATCATTATAGACCATTTTGGGAACGTTCGACATGTCCGGAGTCATCGTTTTTCATCCGAAAATTGATTTTTTGGACTGTACCAAAAATGATTCAAAATGTCAATTGGATCATGCCTCATGTTGAATAACCACTTTTTAAACCCTCACAGTGACCAAAATTGCCATTTTAACAGAGTTTTGCTTACTCAAAAGCTTCCATTTTGACCCGTTTCAGGCACAGAAATGACTTTAAACACACTTATTCTAGTTGACAAAGTCATAATTCACATCCAACAGTAATTTAGAGTCAAAAGATTAAATGTTGAAATTTCATCATTATAGACCATTTTGGTATCGTTCGACAGGTCCGGAGTCATCGTTTTTCATCCGAAAATTGATTTTTTGGACTGTACCAAAAATGATTCAAAATGTCAATTGGATCATGCCTCATGTTGAATAACCACTTTTTAAACCCTCACAGTGACCAAAATTGCCATTTTTACAGAGTTTTGCTTACTCAAAAGCTTCCATTTTGACCCGTTTCAGGCACAGAAATGACTTTAAACACACTTATTCTAGTTGACAAAGTCATAATTCACATCCAACAGTAATTTAGAGTCAAAAGATTAAATGTTGAAATTTCATCGTTATAGACCATTTTGGTATCGTTCGACAGGTCCGGAGTCATCGTTTTTCATCCGAAAATTGATTTTTTGGACTGTACCAACAATGATTCAAAATGTCAATTGGATCATGCCTCATGTTGAATAACCACTTTTTAAACCCTCAAAGTGACCAAAATTGCCATTTTTACAGAGTTTTGCTTACTCAAAAGCTTCCATTTTGACCCGTTTCAGGCACAGAAATGACTTTAAACACACTTATTCTAGTTGACAAAGTCATAATTCACATCCAACAGTAATTTAGAGTCAAAAGATTAAATGTTGAAATTTCATCATTATAGACCATTTTGGTATCGTTCGACAGGTCCGGAGTCATCGTTTTTCATCCGAAAATTGATTTTTTGGACTGTACCAAAAATGATTCAAAATGTCAATTGGATCATGCCTCATGTTGAATAACCACTTTTTAATCCCTCACAGTGACCAAAATTGCCATTTTTACAGAGTTTTGCTCACTCAAAAGCTTCAATTTTGACCCGTTTCAGGCACAGAAATGACTTTAAACACACTTATTTTAGTTGACAAAGTCCTAATTCACATCCAACAGTAATTTAGAGTCAAAAGATTAAATGTTAAAATTTCATCATTATAGACCATTTTGGGATCGTTCGACAGGTCCGGAGTCATCGTTTTTCATCCGAAAATTGATTTTTTGGACTGTACCAAAAATGATTCAAAATGTCAATTGGATCATGCCTCATGTTGAATAACCACTTTTTAAACCCTCACAGTGACCAAAATTGCCATTTTTACAGAGTTTTGCTTACTCAAAAGCTTCAATTTTTACCCGTTTCAGGCACAGAAATGACTTTAAACACACTTATTTTAGTTGACAAAGTCCTAATTCACATCCAACAGTAATTTAGAGTCAAAAGATTAAATGTTAAAATTTCATCATTATAGACCATTTTGGGATCGTTCGACAGGTCCGGAGTCATCGTTTTTCATCCGAAAATTGATTTTTTGGACTGTACCAAAAATGATTCAAAATGTCAATTGGATCATGCCTCATGTTGAATAACCACTTTTTAAACCCTCACAGTGACCAAAATTGCCATTTTTACAGAGTTTTGCTTACTCAAAAGCTTCCATTTTGACCCGTTTCAGGCACAGAAATGACTTTAAACACACTTATTCTAGTTGACAAAGTCATAATTCACATCCAACAGTCCTTTAGTGTCAAAAGATTAAATGTTGAAATTTCATCATTATAGACCATTTTGGGATCGTTCGACAGGTCCGGAGTCATCGTTTTTCATCCGAAAATTGATTTTTTGGACTGTACCAAAAATGATTCAAAATGTCAATTGGATCATGCCTCATGTTGAATAACCACTTTTTAAACCCTCACAGTGACCAAAATTGCCATTTTTACAGAGTTTTGCTTACTCAAAAGCTTCCATTTTGACCCGTTTCAGGCACAGAAATGACTTTAAACACACTTATTCTAGTTGACAAAGTCATAATTCACATCCAACAGTAATTTAGAGTCAAAAGATTAAATGTTGAAATTTCATCATTATAGACCATTTTGGTATCGTTCGACAGGTCCGGAGTCATCGTTTTTCATCCGAAAATTGATTTTTTGGACTGTACCAACAATGATTCAAAATGTCAATTGGATCATGCCTCATGTTGAATAACCACTTTTTAAACCCCCACAGTGACCAAAATTGCCATATTTACAGAGTTTTGCTTACTCAAAAGCTTCCATTTTGACCCGTTTCAGGCACAGAAATGACTTTAAACACACTTATTCTAGTTGACAAAGTCATAATTCACATCCAACAGTAATTTAGAGTCAAAAGATTAAATGTTGAAATTTCATCATTATAGACCATTTTGGGAACGTTCGACATGTCCGGAGTCATCGTTTTTCATCCGAAAATTGATTTTTTGGACTGTACCAAAAATGATTCAAAATGTCAATTGGATCATGCCTCATGTTGAATAACCACTTTTTAAACCCTCACAGTGACCAAAATTGCCATTTTTACAGAGTTTTGCTTACTCAAAAGCTTCCATTTTGACCCGTTTCAGGCACAGAAATGACTTTAAACACACTTATTCTAGTTGACAAAGTCATAATTCACATCCAACAGTAATTTAGAGTCAAAAGATTAAATGTTGAAATTTCATCATTATAGACCATTTTGGTATCGTTCGACAGGTCCGGAGTCATCGTTTTTCATCCGAAAATTGATTTTTTGGACTGTACCAAAAATGATTCAAAATGTCAATTGGATCATGCCTCATGTTGAATAACCACTTTTTAAACCCTCACAGTGACCAAAATTGCCATTTTTACAGAGTTTTGCTTACTCAAAAGCTTCCATTTTGACACGTTTCAGGCACAGAAATGACTTTAAACACACTTATTCTAGTTGACAAAGTCATAATTCACATCCAACAGTAATTTAGAGTCAAAAGATTAAATGTTGAAATTTCATCATTATAGACCATTTTGGGAACGTTCGACATGTCCGGAGTCATCGTTTTTCATCCGAAAATTGATTTTTTGGACTGTACCAAAAATGATTCAAAATGTCAATTGGATCATGCCTCATGTTGAATAACCACTTTTTAAACCCTCACAGTGACCAAAATTGCCATTTTAACAGAGTTTTGCTTACTCAAAAGCTTCCATTTTGACCCGTTTCAGGCACAGAAATGACTTTAAACACACTTATTCTAGTTGACAAAGTCATAATTCACATCCAACAGTAATTTAGAGTCAAAAGATTAAATGTTGAAATTTCATCATTATAGACCATTTTGGTATCGTTCGACAGGTCCGGAGTCATCGTTTTTCATCCGAAAATTGATTTTTTGGACTGTACCAAAAATGATTCAAAATGTCAATTGGATCATGCCTCATGTTGAATAACCACTTTTTAAACCCTCACAGTGACCAAAATTGCCATTTTTACAGAGTTTTGCTTACTCAAAAGCTTCCATTTTGACCCGTTTCAGGCACAGAAATGACTTTAAACACACTTATTCTAGTTGACAAAGTCATAATTCACATCCAACAGTAATTTAGAGTCAAAAGATTAAATGTTGAAATTTCATCGTTATAGACCATTTTATGATCGTTCGACAGGTCCGGAGTCATCGTTTTTCATCCGAAAATTGATTTTTTGAACTGTACCAAAAATGATTCAAAATGTCAATTGGATCATGCCTCATGTTGAATAACCACTTTTTAAACCCTCACAGTGACCAAAATTGCCATTTTTACAGAGTTTTGCTTACTCAAAAGCTTCCATTTTGACCCGTTTCAGGCACAGAAATGACTTTAAACACACTTATTCTAGTTGACAAAGTCATAATTCACATCCAACAGTAATTTAGAGTCAAAAGATTAAATGTTGAAATTTCATCATTATAGACCATTTTGGTATCGTTCGACAGGTCCGGAGTCATCGTTTTTCATCCGAAAATTGATTTTTTGGACTGTACCAAAAATGATTCAAAATGTCAATTGGATCATGCCTCATGTTGAATAACCACTTTTTAAACCCTCACAGTGACCAAAATTGCCATTTTTACAGAGTTTTGCTTACTCAAAAGCTTCCATTTTGACCCGTTTCAGGCACAGAAATGACTTTAAACACACTTATTCTAGTTGACAAAGTCATAATTCACATCCAACAGTAATTTAGAGTCAAAAGATTAAATGTTGAAATTTCATCATTATAGACCATTTTGGGAACGTTCGACATGTCCGGAGTCATCGTTTTTCATCCGAAAATTGATTTTTTGGACTGTACCAAAAATGATTCAAAATGTCAATTGGATCATGCCTCATGTTGAATAACCACTTTTTAAACCCTCACAGTGACCAAAATTGCCATTTTAACAGAGTTTTGCTTACTCAAAAGCTTCCATTTTGACCCGTTTCAGGCACAGAAATGACTTTAAACACACTTATTCTAGTTGACAAAGTCATAATTCACATCCAACAGTAATTTAGAGTCAAAAGATTAAATGTTGAAATTTCATCATTATAGACCATTTTGGTATCGTTCGACAGGTCCGGAGTCATCGTTTTTCATCCGAAAATTGATTTTTTGGACTGTACCAAAAATGATTCAAAATGTCAATTGGATCATGCCTCATGTTGAATAACCACTTTTTAAACCCTCACAGTGACCAAAATTGCCATTTTTACAGAGTTTTGCTTACTCAAAAGCTTCCATTTTGACCCGTTTCAGGCACAGAAATGACTTTAAACACACTTATTCTAGTTGACAAAGTCATAATTCACATCCAACAGTAATTTAGAGTCAAAAGATTAAATGTTGAAATTTCATCGTTATAGACCATTTTATGATCGTTCGACAGGTCCGGAGTCATCGTTTTTCATCCGAAAATTGATTTTTTGAACTGTACCAAAAATGATTCAAAATGTCAATTGGATCATGCCTCATGTTGAATAACCACTTTTTAAACCCTCACAGTGACCAAAATTGCCATTTTTACAGAGTTTTGCTTACTCAAAAGCTTCCATTTTGACCCGTTTCAGGCACAGAAATGACTTTAAACACACTTATTCTAGTTGACAAAGTCATAATTCACATCCAACAGTCATTTAGTGTCAAAAGATTAAATGTTGAAATTTCATCATTATAGACCATTTTGGGATCGTTCGACAGGTCCGGAGTCATCGTTTTTCATCCGAAAATTGATTTTTTGGACTGTACCAAAAATGATTCAAAATGTCAATTGGATCATGCCTCATGTTGAATAACCACTTTTTAAACCCTCACAGTGACCAAAATTGCCATTTTTACTGAGTTTTGCTTACTCAAAAGCTTCCATTTTGACCCGTTTCAGGCACAGAAATGACTTTAAACACACTTATTCTAGTTGACAAAGTCATAATTCACATCCAACAGTCATTTAGTGTCAAAAGATTAAATGTTGAAATTTCATCATTATAGACCATTTTGGGATCGTTCGACAGGTCCGGAGTCATCGTTTTTCATCCGAAAATTGATTTTTTGGACTGTACCAAAAATGATTCAAAATGTCAATTGGATCATGCCTCATGTTGAATAACCACTTTTTAAACCCTCACAGTGACCAAAATTGCCATTTTTACAGAGTTTTGCTTACTCAAAAGCTTCCATTTTGACCCGTTTCAGGCACAGAAATGACTTTAAACACACTTATTCTAGTTGACAAAGTCATAATTCACATCCAACAGTAATTTAGAGTCAAAAGATTAAATGTTGAAATTTCATCATTATAGACCATTTTGGTATCGTTCGACAGGTCCGGAGTCATCGTTTTTCATCCGAAAATTGATTTTTTGGACTGTACCAACAATGATACAAAATGTCAATTGGATCATGCCTCATGTTGAATAACCACTTTTTAAACCCCCACAGTGACCAAAATTGCCATATTTACAGAGTTTTGCTTACTCAAAAGCTTCCATTTTGACCCGTTTCAGGCACAGAAATGACTTTAAACACACTTATTCTAGTTGACAAAGTCATAATTCACATCCAACAGTAATTTAGAGTCAAAAGATTAAATGTTGAAATTTCATCATTATAGACCCTTTTTGGGAACGTTCGACATGTCCGGAGTCATCGTTTTTCATCCGAAAATTGATTTTTTGGACTGTACCAAAAATGATTCAAAATGTCAATTGGATCATGCCTCATGTTGAATAACCACTTTTTAAACCCTCACAGTGACCAAAATTGCCATTTTTACTGAGTTTTGCTTACTCAAAAGCTTCCATTTTGACCCGTTTCAGGCACAGAAATGACTTTAAACACACTTATTCTAGTTGACAAAGTCATAATTCACATCCAACAGTAATTTAGAGTCAAAAGATTAAATGTTGAAATTTCATCATTATAGACCATTTTGGTATCGTTCGACAGGTCCGGAGTCATCGTTTTTCATCCGAAAATTGATTTTTTGGACTGTACCAAAAATGATTCAAAATGTCAATTGGATCATTCCTCATGTTGAATAACCACTTTTTAAACCCTCACAGTGACAAAAAATTGCCATTTTTACAGAGTTTTGCTTACTCAAAAGCTTCCATTTTGACCCGTTTCAGGCACAGAAATGACTTTAAACACACTTATTCTAGTTGACAAAGTCATAATTCACATCCAACAGTCATTTAGAGTCAAAAGATTAAATGTTGAAATTTCATCATTATAGACCATTTTGGGATCGTTCAACAGGTCCGGAGTCATCGTTTTTCATCCGAAAATTGATTTTTTGGACTGTACCAAAAATGATTCAAAATGTCAATTGGATCATGCCTCATGTTGAATAACCACTTTTTAAACCCTCACAGTGACCAAAATTGCCATTTTTACAGAGTTTTGCTTACTCAAAAGCTTCCATTTTGACCCGTTTCAGGCACAGAAATGACTTTAAACACACTTATTCTAGTTGACAAAGTCATAATTCACATCCAACAGTCCTTTAGTGTCAAAAGATTAAATGTTGAAATTTCATCATTATAGACCATTTTGGGATCGTTCGACAGGTCCGGAGTCATCGTTTTTCATCCGAAAATTGATTTTTTGGACTGTACCAAAAATGATTCAAAATGTCAATTGGATCATGCCTCATGTTGAATAACCACTTTTTAAACCCTCACAGTGACCAAAATTGCCATTTTTACAGAGTTTTGCTTACTCAAAAGCTTCCATTTTGACCCGTTTCAGGCACAGAAATGACTTTAAACACACTTATTCTAGTTGACAAAGTCATAATTCACATCCAACAGTAATTTAGAGTCAAAAGATTAAATGTTGAAATTTCATCATTATAGACCATTTTGGGAACGTTCGACATGTCCGGAGTCATCGTTTTTCATCCGAAAATTGATTTTTTGGACTGTACCAAAAATGATTCAAAATGTCAATTGGATCATGCCTCATGTTGAATAACCACTTTTTAAACCCTCACAGTGACCAAAATTGCCATTTTAACAGAGTTTTGCTTACTCAAAAGCTTCCATTTTGACCCGTTTCAGGCACAGAAATGACTTTAAACACACTTATTCTAGTTGACAAAGTCATAATTCACATCCAACAGTAATTTAGAGTCAAAAGATTAAATGTTGAAATTTCATCATTATAGACCATTTTGGTATCGTTCGACAGGTCCGGAGTCATCGTTTTTCATCCGAAAATTGATTTTTTGGACTGTACCAAAAATGATTCAAAATGTCAATTGGATCATGCCTCATGTTGAATAACCACTTTTTAAACCCTCACAGTGACCAAAATTGCCATTTTTACAGAGTTTTGCTTACTCAAAAGCTTCCATTTTGACCCGTTTCAGGCACAGAAATGACTTTAAACACACTTATTCTAGTTGACAAAGTCATAATTCACATCCAACAGTAATTTAGAGTCAAAAGATTAAATGTTGAAATTTCATCGTTATAGACCATTTTATGATCGTTCGACAGGTCCGGAGTCATCGTTTTTCATCCGAAAATTGATTTTTTGGACTGTACCAAAAATGATTCAAAATGTCAATTGGATCATGCCTCATGTTGAATAACCACTTTTTAAACCCTCACAGAAACCAAAATTGCCATTTTTACAGAGTTTTGCTTACTCAAAAGCTTCCATTTTGACCCGTTTCAGGCACAGAAATGACTTTAAACACACTTATTCTAGTTGACAAAGTCATAATTCACATCCAACAGTCATTTAGAGTCAAAAGATTAAATGTTGAAATTTCATCATTATAGACCATTTTGGGATCGTTCGACAGGTCCGGAGTCATCGTTTTTCATCCGAAAATTGATTTTTTGGACTGTACCAAAAATGATTCAAAATGTCAATTGGATCATGCCTCATGTTGAATAACCACTTTTTAAACCCTCACAGTGACAAAAATTGCCATTTTTACAGAGTTTTGCTTACTCAAAAGCTTCCATTTTGACCCGTTTCAGGCACAGAAATGACTTTAAACACACTTATTCTAGTTGACAAAGTCATAATTCACATCCAATAGTAATTTAGAGTCAAAAGATTAAATGTTGAAATTTCATCATTATAGACCATTTTGGTATCGTTCGACAGGTCCGGAGTCATCGTTTTTCATCCGAAAATTGATTTTTTGGACTGTACCAACAATGATTCAAAATGTCAATTGGATCATGCCTCATGTTGAATAACCACTTTTTAAACCCTCAAAGTGACCAAAATTGCCATTTTTACAGAGTTTTGCTTACTCAAAAGCTTCCATTTTGACCCGTTTCAGGCACAGAAATGACTTTAAACACACTTATTCTAGTTGACAAAGTCATAATTCACATCCAACAGTAATTTAGAGTCAAAAGATTAAATGTTGAAATTTCATCATTATAGACCATTTTGGTATCGTTCGACAGGTCCGGAGTCATCGTTTTTCATCCGAAAATTGATTTTTTGGACTGTACCAAAAATGATTCAAAATGTCAATTGGATCATGCCTCATGTTGAATAACCACTTTTTAATCCCTCACAGTGACCAAAATTGCCATTTTTACAGAGTTTTGCTCACTCAAAAGCTTCAATTTTGACCCGTTTCAGGCACAGAAATGACTTTAAACACACTTATTTTAGTTGACAAAGTCCTAATTCACATCCAACAGTAATTTAGAGTCAAAAGATTAAATGTTAAAATTTCATCATTATAGACCATTTTGGGATCGTTCGACAGGTCCGGAGTCATCGTTTTTCATCCGAAAATTGATTTTTTGGACTGTACCAAAAATGATTCAAAATGTCAATTGGATCATGCCTCATGTTGAATAACCACTTTTTAAACCCTCACAGTGACCAAAATTGCCATTTTTACAGAGTTTTGCTTACTCAAAAGCTTCAATTTTGACCCGTTTCAGGCACAGAAATGACTTTAAACACACTTATTTTAGTTGACAAAGTCCTAATTCACATCCAACAGTAATTTAGAGTCAAAAGATTAAATGTTAAAATTTCATCATTATAGACCATTTTGGGATCGTTCGACAGGTCCGGAGTCATCGTTTTTCATCCGAAAATTGATTTTTTGGACTGTACCAAAAATGATTCAAAATGTCAATTGGATCATGCCTCATGTTGAATAACCACTTTTTAAACCCTCACAGTGACCAAAATTGCCATTTTTACAGAGTTTTGCTTACTCAAAAGCTTCCATTTTGACCCGTTTCAGGCACAGAAATGACTTTAAACACACTTATTCTAGTTGACAAAGTCATAATTCACATCCAACAGTCCTTTAGTGTCAAAAGATTAAATGTTGAAATTTCATCATTATAGACCATTTTGGGATCGTTCGACAGGTCCGGAGTCATCGTTTTTCATCCGAAAATTGATTTTTTGGACTGTACCAAAAATGATTCAAAATGTCAATTGGATCATGCCTCATGTTGAATAACCACTTTTTAAACCCTCACAGTGACCAAAAATGCCATTTTTACAGAGTTTTGCTTACTCAAAAGCTTCCATTTTGACCCGTTTCAGGCACAGAAATGACTTTAAACACACTTATTCTAGTTGACAAAGTCATAATTCACATCCAACAGTAATTTAGAGTCAAAAGATTAAATGTTGAAATTTCATCATTATAGACCATTTTGGTATCGTTCGACAGGTCCGGAGTCATCGTTTTTCATCCGAAAATTGATTTTTTGGACTGTACCAACAATGATTCAAAATGTCAATTGGATCATGCCTCATGTTGAATAACCACTTTTTAAACCCCCACAGTGACCAAAATTGCCATATTTACAGAGTTTTGCTTACTCAAAAGCTTCCATTTTGACCCGTTTCAGGCACAGAAATGACTTTAAACACACTTATTCTAGTTGACAAAGTCATAATTCACATCCAACAGTAATTTAGAGTCAAAAGATTAAATGTTGAAATTTCATCATTATAGACCATTTTGGGAACGTTCGACATGTCCGGAGTCATCGTTTTTCATCCGAAAATTGATTTTTTGGACTGTACCAAAAATGATTCAAAATGTCAATTGGATCAT
The DNA here is from genome assembly GCF_964263255.1 of Lissotriton vulgaris. Lineage (NCBI taxonomy): Eukaryota > Metazoa > Chordata > Amphibia > Caudata > Salamandridae > Lissotriton > Lissotriton vulgaris. The sequence continues at coordinate 760,397 of NW_028242884.1, forward strand.
GCCTCATGTTGAATAACCACTTTTTAAACCCTCACAGTGACCAAAATTGCCATTTTAACAGAGTTTTGCTTACTCAAAAGCTTCCATTTTGACCCGTTTCAGGCACAGAAATGACTTTAAACACACTTATTCTAGTTGACAAAGTCATAATTCACATCCAACAGTAATTTAGAGTCAAAAGATTAAATGTTGAAATTTCATCATTATAGACCATTTTGGTATCGTTCGACAGGTCCGGAGTCATCGTTTTTCATCCGAAAATTGATTTTTTGGACTGTACCAAAAATGATTCAAAATGTCAATTGGATCATGCCTCATGTTGAATAACCACTTTTTAAACCCTCACAGTGACCAAAATTGCCATTTTTACAGAGTTTTGCTTACTCAAAAGCTTCCATTTTGACCCGTTTCAGCCACAGAAATGACTTTAAACACACTTATTCTAGTTGACAAAGTCATAATTCACATCCAACAGTAATTTAGAGTCAAAAGATTAAATGTTGAAATTTCATCGTTATAGACCATTTTATGATCGTTCGACAGGTCCAGAGTCATCGTTTTTCATCCGAAAATTGATTTTTTGGACTGTACCAAAAATGATTCAAAATGTCAATTGGATCATGCCTCATGTTGAATAACCACTTTTTAAACCCTCACAGTGACCAAAATTGCCATTTTTACAGAGTTTTGCTTACTCAAAAGCTTCCATTTTGACCCGTTTCAGGCACAGAAATGACTTTAAACACACTTATTCTAGTTGACAAAGTCATAATTCACATCCAACAGTAATTTAGAGTCAAAAGATTAAATGTTGAAATTTCATCATTATAGACCATTTTGGTATCGTTCGACAGGTCCGGAGTCATCGTTTTTCATCGGAAAATTGATTTTTTGGACTGTACCAAAAATGATTCGAAATGTCAATTGGATCATGCCTCATGTTGAATAACCACTTTTTAAACCCTCACAGTGACAAAAAATTGCCATTTTTACAGAGTTTTGCTTACTCAAAAGCTTCCATTTTGACCCGTTTCAGGCACAGAAATGCATTAAACACACTTATTCTAGTTGACAAAGTCATAATTCACATCCAACAGTCATTTAGAGTCAAAAGATTAAATGTTGAAATTTCATCATTATAGACCATTTTGGGATCGTTCGACAGGTCCGGAGTCATCGTTTTTCATCCGAAAATTGATTTTTTGGACTGTACCAAAAATGATTCAAAATGTCAATTGGATCATGCCTCATGTTGAATTACCACTTTTTAAACCCCCACAGTGACCAAAATTGCCATTTTTACAGAGTTTTGCTTACTCAAAAGCTTCCATTTTGACCCGTTTCAGGCACAGAAATGACTTTAAACACACTTATTCTAGTTGACAAATTCATAATTCACATCCAACAGTCATTTAGTGTCAAAAGATTAAATGTTGAAATTTCATCATTATAGACCATTTTGGGATCGTTCGACAGGTCCGGAGTCATCGTTTTTCATCCGAAAATTGATTTTTTGGACTGTACCAAAAATGATTCAAAATGTCAATTGGATCATGCCTCATGTTGAATAACCACTTTTTAAACCCTCACAGTGACCAAAATTGCCATTTTTACAGAGTTTTGCTTACTCAAAAGCTTCCATTTTGACCTGTTTCAGGCACAGAAATGACTTTAAACACACTTATTCTAGTTGACAAAGTCATAATTCACATCCAACAGTAATTTAGAGTCAAAAGATTAAATGTTGAAATTTCATCATTATAGACCATTTTGGTATCGTTCGACAGGTCCGGAGTCATCGTTTTTCATCTGAAAATTGATTTTTTGGACTGTACCAACAATGATTCAAAATGTCAATTGGATCATGCCTCATGTTGAATAACCACTTTTTAAACCCCGACAGTGACCAAAATTGCCATATTTACAGAGTTTTGCTTACTCAAAAGCTTCCATTTTGACCCGTTTCAGGCACAGAAATGACTTTAAACACACTTATTCTAGTTGACAAAGTCATAATTCACATCCAACAGTAATTTAGAGTCAAAAGATTAAATGTTGAAATTTCATCATTATAGACCATTTTGGGAACGTTCGACATGTCCGGAGTCATCGTTTTTCATCCGAAAATTGATTTTTTGGACTGTACCAAAAATGATTCAAAATGTCAATTGGATCATGCCTCATGTTGAATAACCACTTTTTAAACCCTCACAGTGACCAAAATTGCCATTTTTACAGAGTTTTGCTTACTCAAAAGCTTCCATTTTGACCCGTTTCAGGCACAGAAATGACTTTAAACACACTTATTCTAGTTGACAAAGTCATAATTCACATCCAACAGTAATTTAGAGTCAAAAGATTAAATGTTGAAATTTCATCATTATAGACCATTTTGGTATCGTTCGACAGGTCCGGAGTCATCGTTTTTCATCCGAAAATTGATTTTTTGGACTGTACCAAAAATGATTCAAAATGTCAATTGGATCATGCCTCATGTTGAATAACCACTTTTTAAACCCTCACAGTGACCAAAATTGCCATTTTTACAGAGTTTTGCTTACTCAAAAGCTTCCATTTTGACACGTTTCAGGCACAGAAATGACTTTAAACACACTTATTCTAGTTGACAAAGTCATAATTCACATCCAACAGTAATTTAGAGTCAAAAGATTAAATGTTGAAATTTCATCATTATAGACCATTTTGGGAACGTTCGACATGTCCGGAGTCATCGTTTTTCATCCGAAAATTGATTTTTTGGACTGTACCAAAAATGATTCAAAATGTCAATTGGATCATGCCTCATGTTGAATAACCACTTTTTAAACCCTCACAGTGACCAAAATTGCCATTTTAACAGAGTTTTGCTTACTCAAAAGCTTCCATTTTGACCCGTTTCAGGCACAGAAATGACTTTAAACACACTTATTCTAGTTGACAAAGTCATAATTCACATCCAACAGTAATTTAGTCAAAAGATTAAATGTTGAAATTTCATCATTATAGACCATTTTGGTATCGTTCGACAGGTCCGGAGTCATCGTTTTTCATCCGAAAATTGATTTTTTGGACTGTACCAAAAATGATTCAAAATGTCAATTGGATCATGCCTCATGTTGAATAACCACTTTTTAAACCCTCACAGTGACCAAAATTGCCATTTTTACAGAGTTTTGCTTACTCAAAAGCTTCCATTTTGACCCGTTTCAGGCACAGAAATGACTTTAAACACACTTATTCTAGTTGACAAAGTCATAATTCACATCCAACAGTAATTTAGAGTCAAAAGATTAAATGTTGAAATTTCATCGTTATAGACCATTTTATGATCGTTCGACAGGTCCGGAGTCATCGTTTTTCATCCGAAAATTGATTTTTTGAACTGTACCAAAAATGATTCAAAATGTCAATTGGATCATGCCTCATGTTGAATAACCACTTTTTAAACCCTCACAGTGACCAAAATTGCCATTTTTACAGAGTTTTGCTTACTCAAAAGCTTCCATTTTGACCCGTTTCAGGCACAGAAATGACTTTAAACACACTTATTCTAGTTGACAAAGTCATAATTCACATCCAACAGTAATTTAGAGTCAAAAGATTAAATGTTGAAATTTCATCATTATAGACCATTTTGGTATCGTTCGACAGGTCCGGAGTCATCGTTTTTCATCCGAAAATTGATTTGTTGGACTGTACCAAAAATGATTCAAAATGTCAATTGGATCATGCCTCATGTTGAATAACCACTTTTTAAACCCTCACAGTGACCAAAATTGCCATTTTTACAGAGTTTTGCTTACTCAAAAGCTTCCATTTTGACCCGTTTCAGGCACAGAAATGACTTTAAACACACTTATTCTAGTTGACAAAGTCATAATTCACATCCAACAGTAATTTAGAGTCAAAAGATTAAATGTTGAAATTTCATCGTTATAGACCATTTTATGATCGTTCGACAGGTCTGGAGTCATCGTTTTTCATCCGAAAATTGATTTTTTGAACTGTACCAAAAATGATTCAAAATGTCAATTGGATCATGCCTCATGTTGAATAACCACTTTTTAAACCCTCACAGTGACCAAAATTGCCATTTTTACAGAGTTTTGCTCACTCAAAAGCTTCCATTTTGACCCGTTTCAGGCACAGAAATGACTTTAAACACACTTATTCTAGTTGACAAAGTCATAATTCACATCCAACAGTAATTTAGAGTCAAAAGATTAAATGTTGAAATTTCATCATTATAGACCATTTTGGTATCGTTCGACAGGTCCGGAGTCATCGTTTTTCATCCGAAAATTGATTTTTTGGACTGTACCAAAAATGATTCAAAATGTCAATTGGATCATGCCTCATGTTGAATAACCACTTTTTAAACCCTCAGAGTGACAAAAAATTGCCATTTTTACAGAGTTTTGCTTACTCAAAAGCTTCCATTTTGACCCGTTTCAGGCACAGAAATGACTTTAAACACACTTATTCTAGTTGACAAGGTCATAATTCACATCCAACAGTCATTTAGAGTCAAAAGATTAAATGTTGAAATTTCATCATTATAGACCATTTTGGGATCGTTCGACAGGTCCGGAGTCATCGTTTTTCATCCGAAAATTGATTTTTTGGACTGTACCAAAAATGATTCAAAATGTCAATTGGATCATGCCTCATGTTGAATAACCACTTTTTAAACCCTCACAGTGACCAAAATTGCCATTTTTACTGAGTTTTGCTTACTCAAAAGCTTCCATTTTGACCCGTTTCAGGCACAGAAATGACTTTAAACACACTTATTCTAGTTGACAAAGTCATAATTCACATCCAACAGTCATTTAGTGTCAAAAGATTAAATGTTGAAATTTCATCATTATAGACCATTTTGGGATCGTTCGACAGGTCCGGAGTCATCGTTTTTCATCCGAAAATTGATTTTTTGGACTGTACCAAAAATGATTCAAAATGTCAATTGGATCATGCCTCATGTTGAATAACCACTTTTTAAACCCTCACAGTGACCAAAATTGCCATTTTTACAGAGTTTTGCTTACTCAAAAGCTTCCATTTTGACCCGTTTCAGGCACAGAAATGACTTTAAACACACTTATTCTAGTTGACAAAGTCATAATTCACATCCAACAGTAATTTAGAGTCAAAAGATTAAATGTTGAAATTTCATCATTATAGACCATTTTGGTATCGTTCGACAGGTCCGGAGTCATCGTTTTTCATCCGAAAATTGATTTTTTGGACTGTACCAACAATGATACAAAATGTCAATTGGATCATGCCTCATGTTGAATAACCACTTTTTAAACCCCCACAGTGACCAAAATTGCCATATTTACAGAGTTTTGCTTACTCAAAAGCTTCCATTTTGACCCGTTTCAGGCACAGAAATGACTTTAAACACACTTATTCTAGTTGACAAAGTCATAATTCACATCCAACAGTAATTTAGAGTCAAAAGATTAAATGTTGAAATTTCATCATTATAGACCCTTTTTGGGAACGTTCGACATGTCCGGAGTCATCGTTTTTCATCCGAAAATTGATTTTTTGGACTGTACCAAAAATGATTCAAAATGTCAATTGGATCATGCCTCATGTTGAATAACCACTTTTTAAACCCTCACAGTGACCAAAATTGCCATTTTTACTGAGTTTTGCTTACTCAAAAGCTTCCATTTTGACCCGTTTCAGGCACAGAAATGACTTTAAACACACTTATTCTAGTTGACAAAGTCATAATTCACATCCAACAGTAATTTAGAGTCAAAAGATTAAATGTTGAAATTTCATCATTATAGACCATTTTGGTATCGTTCGACAGGTCCGGAGTCATCGTTTTTCATCCGAAAATTGATTTTTTGGACTGTACCAAAAATGATTCAAAATGTCAATTGGATCATTCCTCATGTTGAATAACCACTTTTTAAACCCTCACAGTGACAAAAAATTGCCATTTTTACAGAGTTTTGCTTACTCAAAAGCTTCCATTTTGACCCGTTTCAGGCACAGAAATGACTTTAAACACACTTATTCTAGTTGACAAAGTCATAATTCACATCCAACAGTCATTTAGAGTCAAAAGATTAAATGTTGAAATTTCATCATTATAGACCATTTTGGGATCGTTCGACAGGTCCGGAGTCATCGTTTTTCATCCGAAAATTGATTTTTTGGACTGTACCAAAAATGATTCAAAATGTCAATTGGATCATGCCTCATGTTGAATAACCACTTTTTAAACCCTCACAGTGACCAAAATTGCCATTTTTACAGAGTTTTGCTTACTCAAAAGCTTCCATTTTTACCCGTTTCAGGCACAGAAATGACTTTAAACACACTTATTCTAGTTGACAAAGTCATAATTCACATCCAACAGTCCTTTAGTGTCAAAAGATTAAATGTTGAAATTTCATCATTATAGACCATTTTGGGATCGTTCGACAGGTCCGGAGTCATCGTTTTTCATCCGAAAATTGATTTTTTGGACTGTACCAAAAATGATTCAAAATGTCAATTGGATCATGCCTCATGTTGAATAACCACTTTTTAAACCCTCACAGTGACCAAAATTGCCATTTTTACAGAGTTTTGCTTACTCAAAAGCTTCCATTTTGACACGTTTCAGGCACAGAAATGACTTTAAACACACTTATTCTAGTTGACAAAGTCATAATTCACATCCAACAGTAATTTAGAGTCAAAAGATTAAATGTTGAAATTTCATCATTATAGACCATTTTGGGAACGTTCGACATGTCCGGAGTCATCGTTTTTCATCCGAAAATTGATTTTTTGGACTGTACCAAAAATGATTCAAAATGTCAATTGGATCATGCCTCATGTTGAATAACCACTTTTTAAACCCTCACAGTGACCAAAATTGCCATTTTAACAGAGTTTTGCTTACTCAAAAGCTTCCATTTTGACCCGTTTCAGGCACAGAAATGACTTTAAACACACTTATTCTAGTTGACAAAGTCATAATTCACATCCAACAGTAATTTAGAGTCAAAAGATTAAATGTTGAAATTTCATCATTATAGACCATTTTGGTATCGTTCGACAGGTCCGGAGTCATCGTTTTTCATCCGAAAATTGATTTTTTGGACTGTACCAAAAATGATTCAAAATGTCAATTGGATCATGCCTCATGTTGAATAACCACTTTTTAAACCCTCACAGTGACCAAAATTGCCATTTTTACAGAGTTTTGCTTACTCAAAAGCTTCCATTTTGACCCGTTTCAGGCACAGAAATGACTTTAAACACACTTATTCTAGTTGACAAAGTCATAATTCACATCCAACAGTAATTTAGAGTCAAAAGATTAAATGTTGAAATTTCATCGTTATAGACCATTTTATGATCGTTCGACAGGTCATCGAGTCATCGTTTTTCATCCGAAAATTGATTTTTTGAACTGTACCAAAAATGATTCAAAATGTCAATTGGATCATGCCTCATGTTGAATAACCACTTTTTAAACCCTCACAGTGACCAAAATTGCCATTTTTACAGAGTTTTGCTTACTCAAAAGCTTCCATTTTGACCCGTTTCAGGCACAGAAATGACTTTAAACACACTTATTCTAGTTGACAAAGTCATAATTCACATCCAACAGTAATTTAGAGTCAAAAGATTAAATGTTGAAATTTCATCATTATAGACCATTTTGGTATCGTTCGACAGGTCCGGAGTCATCGTTTTTCATCCGAAAATTGATTTTTTGGACTGTACCAAAAATGATTCAAAATGTCAATTGGATCATGCCTCATGTTGAATAACCACTTTTTAAACCCTCACAGTGACCAAAATTGCCATTTTTACAGAGTTTTGCTTACTCAAAAGCTTCCATTTTGACCCGTTTCAGGCACAGAAATGACTTTAAACACACTTATTCTAGTTGACAAAGTCATAATTCACATCCAACAGTAATTTAGAGTCAAAAGATTAAATGTTGAAATTTCATCGTTATAGACCATTTTATGATCGTTCGACAGGTCTGGAGTCATCGTTTTTCATCCGAAAATTGATTTTTTGAACTGTACCAAAAATGATTCAAAATGTCAATTGGATCATGCCTCATGTTGAATAACCACTTTTTAAACCCTCACAGTGACCAAAATTGCCATTTTTACAGAGTTTTGCTTACTCAAAAGCTTCCATTTTGACCCGTTTCAGGCACAGAAATGACTTTAAACACACTTATTCTAGTTGACAAAGTCATAATTCACATCCAACAGTCATTTAGTGTCAAAAGATTAAATGTTGAAATTTCATCATTATAGACCATTTTGGTATCGTTCGACAGGTCCGGAGTCATCGTTTTTCATCCGAAAATTGATTTTTTGGACTGTACCAAAAATGATTCAAAATGTCAATTGGATCATGCCTCATGTTGAATAACCACTTTTTAAACCCTCACAGTGACAAAAAATTGCCATTTTTACAGAGTTTTGCTTACTCAAAAGCTTCCATTTTGACCCGTTTCAGGCACAGAAATGACTTTAAACACACTTATTCTAGTTGACAAAGTCATAATTCACATCCAACAGTCATTTAGAGTCAAAAGATTAAATGTTGAAATTTCATCATTATAGACCATTTTGGGATCGTTCGACAGGTCCGGAGTCATCGTTTTTCATCCGAAAATTGATTTTTTGGACTGTACCAAAAATGATTCAAAATGTCAATTGGATCATGCCTCATGTTGAATAACCACTTTTTAAACCCTCACAGTGACCAAAATTGCCATTTTTACAGAGTTTTGCTTACTCAAAAGCTTCCATTTTGACCCGTTTCAGGCACAGAAATGACTTTAAACACACTTATTCTAGTTGACAAAGTCATAATTCACATCCAACAGTCCTTTAGTGTCAAAAGATTAAATGTTGAAATTTCATCATTATAGACCATTTTGGGATCGTTCGACAGGTCCGGAGTCATCGTTTTTCATCCGAAAATTGATTTTTTGGACTGTACCAAAAATGATTCAAAATGTCAATTGGATCATGCCTCATGTTGAATAACCACTTTTTAAACCCTCACAGTGACCAAAATTGCCATTTTTACAGAGTTTTGCTTACTCAAAAGCTTCCATTTTGACCCGTTTCAGGCACAGAAATGACTTTAAACACACTTATTCTAGTTGACAAAGTCATAATTCACATCCAACAGTAATTTAGAGTCAAAAGATTAAATGTTGAAATTTCATCATTATAGACCCTTTTTGGGAACGTTCGACATGTCCGGAGTCATCGTTTTTCATCCGAAAATTGATTTTTTGGACTGTACCAAAAATGATTCAAAATGTCAATTGGATCATGCCTCATGTTGAATAACCACTTTTTAAACCCTCACAGTGACCAAAATTGCCATTTTTACTGAGTTTTGCTTACTCAAAAGCTTCCATTTTGACCCGTTTCAGGCACAGAAATGACTTTAAACACACTTATTCTAGTTGACAAAGTCATAATTCACATCCAACAGTAATTTAGAGTCAAAAGATTAAATGTTGAAATTTCATCATTATAGACCATTTTGGTATCGTTCGACAGGTCCGGAGTCATCGTTTTTCATCCGAAAATTGATTTTTTGGACTGTACCAAAAATGATTCAAAATGTCAATTGGATCATTCCTCATGTTGAATAACCACTTTTTAAACCCTCACAGTGACAAAAAATTGCCATTTTTACAGAGTTTTGCTTACTCAAAAGCTTCCATTTTGACCCGTTTCAGGCACAGAAATGACTTTAAACACACTTATTCTAGTTGACAAAGTCATAATTCACATCCAACAGTAATTTAGAGTCAAAAGATTAAATGTTGAAATTTCATCATTATAGACCATTTTGGGAACGTTCGACATGTCCGGAGTCATCGTTTTTCATCCGAAAATTGATTTTTTGGACTGTACCAAAAATGATTCAAAATGTCAATTGGATCATGCCTCATGTTGAATAACCACTTTTTAAACCCTCACAGTGACCAAAATTGCCATTTTAACAGAGTTTTGCTTACTCAAAAGCTTCCATTTTGACCCGTTTCAGGCACAGAAATGACTTTAAACACACTTATTCTAGTTGACAAAGTCATAATTCACATCCAACAGTAATTTAGAGTCAAAAGATTAAATGTTGAAATTTCATCATTATAGACCATTTTGGTATCGTTCGACAGGTCCGGAGTCATCGTTTTTCATCCGAAAATTGATTTTTTGGACTGTACCAAAAATGATTCAAAATGTCAATTGGATCATGCCTCATGTTGAATAACCACTTTTTAAACCCTCACAGTGACCAAAATTGCCATTTTTACGGAGTTTTGCTTACTCAAAAGCTTCCATTTTGACCCCTTTCAGGCACAGAAATGACTTTAAACACACTTATTCTAGTTGACAAAGTCATAATTCACATCCAACAGTAATTTAGAGTCAAAAGATTAAATGTTGAAATTTCATCGTTATAGACCATTTTATGATCGTTCGACAGGTCCGGAGTCATCGTTTTTCATCCGAAAATTGATTTTTTGGACTGTACCAAAAATGATTCAAAATGTCAATTGGATCATGCCTCATGTTGAATAACCACTTTTTAAACCCTCACAGAAACCAAAATTGCCATTTTTACAGAGTTTTGCTTACTCAAAAGCTTCAATTTTGACCCGTTTCAGGCACAGAAATGACTTTAAACACACTTATTTTAGTTGACAAAGTCCTAATTCACATCCAACAGTAATTTAGAGTCAAAAGATTAAATGTTAAAATTTCATCATTATAGACCATTTTGGGATCGTTCGACAGGTCCGGAGTCATCGTTTTTCATCCGAAAATTGATTTTTTGGACTGTACCAAAAATGATTCAAAATGTCAATTGGATCATGCCTCATGTTGAATAACCACTTTTTAAACCCTCACAGTGACAAAAAATTGCCATTTTTACAGAGTTTTGCTTACTCAAAAGCTTCCATTTTGACCCGTTTCAGGCACAGAAATGACTTTAAACACACTTATTCTAGTTGACAAAGTCATAATTCACATCCAACAGTCATTTAGAGTCAAAAGATTAAATGTTGAAATTTCATCATTATAGACCATTTTGGGATCGTTCGACAGGTCCGGAGTCATCGTTTTTCATCCGAAAATTGATTTTTTGGACTGTACCAAAAATGATTCAAAATGTCAATTGGATCATGCCTCATGTTGAATAACCACTTTTTAAACCCTCACAGTGACCAAAATTGCCATTTTTACAGAGTTTTGCTTACTCAAAAGCTTCCATTTTGACCCGTTTCAGGCACAGAAATGACTTTAAACACACTTATTCTAGTTGACAAAGTCATAATTCACATCCAACAGTCATTTAGTGTCAAAAGATTAAATGTTGAAATTTCATCATTATAGACCATTTTGGGATCGTTCGACAGGTCCTGAGTCATCGTTTTTCATCCGAAAATTGATTTTTTGGACTGTACCAAAAATGATTCAAAATGTCAATTGGATCATGCCTCATGTTGAATAACCACTTTTTAAACCCTCACAGTGACCAAAATTGCCATTTTTACAGAGTTTTGCTTACTCAAAAGCTTCCATTTTGACCCGTTTCAGGCACAGAAATGACTTTAAACACACTTATTCTAGTTGACAAAGTCATAATTCACATCCAACAGTAATTTAGAGTCAAAAGATTAAATGTTGAAATTTCATCATTATAGACCATTTTGGTATCGTTCGACAGGTCCGGAGTCATCGTTTTTCATCCGAAAATTGATTTTTTGGACTGTACCAACAATGATTCAAAATGTCAATTGGATCATGCCTCATGTTGAATAACCACTTTTTAAACCCCCACAGTGACCAAAATTGCCATATTTACAGAGTTTTGCTTACTCAAAAGCTTCCATTTTGACCCGTTTCAGGCACAGAAATGACTTTAAACACACTTATTCTAGTTGACAAAGTCATAATTCACATCCAACAGTAATTTAGAGTCAAAAGATTAAATGTTGAAATTTCATCATTATAGACCATTTTGGGAACGTTCGACATGTCCGGAGTCATCGTTTTTCATCCGAAAATTGATTTTTTGGACTGTACCAAAAATGATTCAAAATGTCAATTGGATCATGCCTCATGTTGAATAACCACTTTTTAAACCCTCACAGTGACCAAAATTGCCATTTTTACAGAGTTTTGCTTACTCAAAAGCTTCCATTTTGACCCGTTTCAGGCACAGAAATGACTTTAAACACACTTATTCTAGTTGACAAAGTCATAATTCACATCCAACAGTAATTTAGAGTCAAAAGATTAAATGTTGAAATTTCATCATTATAGACCATTTTGGTATCGTTCGACAGGTCCGGAGTCATCGTTTTTCACCTGAAAATTGATTTTTTGGACTGTACCAAAAATGATTCAAAATGTCAATTGGATCATGCCTCATGTTGAATAACCACTTTTTAAACCCTCACAGTGACCAAAATTGCCATTTTTACAGAGTTTTGCTTACTCAAAAGCTTCCATTTTGACCCGTTTCAGGCACAGAAATGACTTTAAACACACTTATTCTAGTTGAGAAAGTCATAATTCACATCCAACAGTAATTTAGAGTCAAAAGATTAAATGTTGAAATTTCATCATTATAGACCATTTTGGGAACGTTCGACATGTCCGGAGTCATCGTTTTTCATCCGAAAATTGATTTTTTGGACTGTACCAAAAATGATTCAAAATGTCAATTGGATCATGCCTCATGTTGAATAACCACTTTTTAAACCCTCACAGTGACCAAAATTGCCATTTTAACAGAGTTTTGCTTACTCAAAAGCTTCCATTTTGACCCGTTTCAGGCACAGAAATGACTTTAAACACACTTATTCTAGTTGACAAAGTCATAATTCACATCCAACAGTAATTTAGAGTCAAAAGATTAAATGTTGAAATTTCATCATTATAGACCATTTTGGTATCGTTCGACAGGTCCGGAGTCATCGTTTTTCATCCGAAAATTGATTTTTTGGACTGTACCAAAAATGATTCAAAATGTCAATTGGATCATGCCTCATGTTGAATAACCACTTTTTAAACCCTCACAGTAACCAAAATTGCCATTTTTACAGAGTTTTGCTTACTCAAAAGCTTCCATTTTGACCCGTTTCAGGCACAGAAATGACTTTAAACACACTTATTCTAGTTGACAAAGTCATAATTCACACCCAACAGTAATTTAGAGTCAAAAGATTAAATGTTGAAATTTCATCGTTATAGACCATTTTATGATCGTTCGACAGGTCCGGAGTCATCGTTTTTCATCCGAAAATTGATTTTTTGGACTGTACCAAAAATGATTCAAAATGTCAATTGGATCATGCCTCATGTTGAATAACCACTTTTTAAACCCTCACAGTGACCAAAATTGCCATTTTTACAGAGTTTTGCTTACTCAAAAGCTTCCATTTTGACCCGTTTCAGGCACAGAAATGACTTTAAACACACTTATTCTAGTTGACAAAGTCATAATTCACATCCAACAGTAATTTAGAGTCAAAAGATTAAATGTTGAAATTTCATCATTATAGACCATTTTGGTATCGTTCGACAGGTCCGGAGTCATCGTTTTTCATCCGAAAATTGATTTTTTGGACTGTACCAAAAATGATTCAAAATGTCAATTGGATCATGCCTCATGTTGAATAACCACTTTTTAAACCCTCACAGTGACCAAAATTGCCATTTTTACTGAGTTTTGCTTACTCAAAAGCTTCCATTTTGACCCGTTTCAGGCACAGAAATGACTTTAAACACACTTATTCTAGTTGACAAAGTCATAATTCACATCCAACAGTCATTTAGTGTCAAAAGATTAAATGTTGAAATTTCATCATTATAGACCATTTTGGGATCGTTCGACAGGTCCTGAGTCATCGTTTTTCATCCGAAAATTGATTTTTTGGACTGTACCAAAAATGATTCAAAATGTCAATTGGATCATGCCTCATGTTGAATAACCACTTTTTAAACCCTCACAGTGACCAAAATTGCCATTTTTACAGAGTTTTGCTTACTCAAAAGCTTCCATTTTGACCCGTTTCAGGCACAGAAATGACTTTAAACACACTTATTCTAGTTGACAAAGTCATAATTCACATCCAACAGTAATTTAGAGTCAAAAGATTAAATGTTGAAATTTCATCATTATAGACCATTTTGGTATCGTTCGACAGGTCCGGAGTCATCGTTTTTCATCCGAAAATTGATTTTTTGGACTGTACCAACAATGATTCAAAATGTCAATTGGATCATGCCTCATGTTGAATAACCACTTTTTAAACCCCCACAGTGACCAAAATTGCCATATTTACAGAGTTTTGCTTACTCAAAAGCTTCCATTTTGACCCGTTTCAGGCACAGAAATGACTTTAAACACACTTATTCTAGTTGACAAAGTCATAATTCACATCCAACAGTAATTTAGAGTCAAAAGATTAAATGTTGAAATTTCATCATTATAGACCATTTTGGGAACGTTCGACATGTCCGGAGTCATCGTTTTTCATCCGAAAATTGATTTTTTGGACTGTACCAAAAATGATTCAAAATGTCAATTGGATCATGCCTCATGTTGAATAACCACTTTTTAAACCCTCACAGTGACCAAAATTGCCATTTTTACAGAGTTTTGCTTACTCAAAAGCTTCCATTTTGACCCGTTTCAGGCACAGAAATGACTTTAAACACACTTATTCTAGTTGACAAAGTCATAATTCACATCCAACAGTAATTTAGAGTCAAAAGATTAAATGTTGAAATTTCATCATTATAGACCATTTTGGTATCGTTCGACAGGTCCGGAGTCATCGTTTTTCACCTGAAAATTGATTTTTTGGACTGTACCAAAAATGATTCAAAATGTCAATTGGATCATGCCTCATGTTGAATAACCACTTTTTAAACCCTCACAGTGACCAAAATTGCCATTTTTACAGAGTTTTGCTTACTCAAAAGCTTCCATTTTGACCCGTTTCAGGCACAGAAATGACTTTAAACACACTTATTCTAGTTGAGAAAGTCATAATTCACATCCAACAGTAATTTAGAGTCAAAAGATTAAATGTTGAAATTTCATCATTATAGACCATTTTGGGAACGTTCGACATGTCCGGAGTCATCGTTTTTCATCCGAAAATTGATTTTTTGGACTGTACCAAAAATGATTCAAAATGTCAATTGGATCATGCCTCATGTTGAATAACCACTTTTTAAACCCTCACAGTGACCAAAATTGCCATTTTTACAGAGTTTTGCTTACTCAAAAGCTTCCATTTTGACCCGTTTCAGGCACAGAAATGACTTTAAACACACTTATTCTAGTTGACAAAGTCATAATTCACATCCAACAGTAATTTAGAGTCAAAAGATTAAATGTTGAAATTTCATCATTATAGACCATTTTGGTATCGTTCGACAGGTCCGGAGTCATCGTTTTTCATCCGAAAATTGATTTTTTGGACTGTACCAAAAATGATTCAAAATGTCAATTGGATCATGCCTCATGTTGAATAACCACTTTTTAAACCCTCACAGTAACCAAAATTGCCATTTTTACAGAGTTTTGCTTACTCAAAAGCTTCCATTTTGACCCGTTTCAGGCACAGAAATGACTTTAAACACACTTATTCTAGTTGACAAAGTCATAATTCACACCCAACAGTAATTTAGAGTCAAAAGATTAAATGTTGAAATTTCATCGTTATAGACCATTTTATGATCGTTCGACAGGTCCGGAGTCATCGTTTTTCATCCGAAAATTGATTTTTTGGACTGTACCAAAAATGATTCAAAATGTCAATTGGATCATGCCTCATGTTGAATAACCACTTTTTAAACCCTCACAGTGACCAAAATTGCCATTTTTACAGAGTTTTGCTTACTCAAAAGCTTCCATTTTGACCCGTTTCAGGCACAGAAATGACTTTAAACACACTTATTCTAGTTGACAAAGTCATAATTCACATCCAACAGTAATTTAGAGTCAAAAGATTAAATGTTGAAATTTCATCATTATAGACCATTTTGGTATCGTTCGACAGGTCCGGAGTCATCGTTTTTCATCCGAAAATTGATTTTTTGGACTGTACCAAAAATGATTCAAAATGTCAATTGGATCATGCCTCATGTTGAATAACCACTTTTTAAACCCTCACAGTGACCAAAATTGCCATTTTTACTGAGTTTTGCTTACTCAAAAGCTTCCATTTTGACCCGTTTCAGGCACAGAAATGACTTTAAACACACTTATTCTAGTTGACAAAGTCATAATTCACATCCAACAGTCATTTAGAGTCAAAAGATTAAATGTTAAAATTTCATCATTATAGACCATTTTGGGATCGTTCGACAGGTCCGGAGTCATCGTTTTTCATCCGAAAATTGATTTTTTGGACTGTACCAAAAATGATTCAAAATGTCAATTGGATCATGCCTCATGTTGAATAACCACTTTTTAAACCCTGACAGTGACCAAAATTGCCATTTTTACAGAGTTTTGCTTACTCAAAAGCTTCCATTTTGACCCGTTTCAGGCACAGAAATGACTTTAAACACACTTATTCTAGTTGACAAAGTCATAATTCACATCCAACAGTAATTTAGAGTCAAAAGATTAAATGTTGAAATTTCATCATTATAGACCATTTTGGTATCGTTCGACAGGTCCGGAGTCATCGTTTTTCATCCGAAAATTGATTTTTTGGACTGTACCAACAATGATTCAAAATGTCAATTGGATCATGCCTCATGTTGAATAACCACTTTTTAAACCCTCACAGTGACCAAAATTGCCATTTTTACAGAGTTTTGCTTACTCAAAAGCTTCCATTTTGACCCGTTTCAGGCACAGAAATGACTTTAAACACACTTATTCTAGTTGACAAAGTCATAATTCACATCCAACAGTAATTTAGAGTCAAAAGATTAAATGTTGAAATTTCATCATTATAGACCATTTTGGTATCGTTCGACAGGTCCGGAGTCATCGTTTTTCATCCGAAAATTGATTTTTTGGACTGTACCAAAAATGATTCAAAATGTCAATTGGATCATGCCTCATGTTGAATAACCACTTTTTAAACCCTCACAGTGACCAAAATTGCCATTTTTACAGAGTTTTGCTTACTCAAAAGCTTCCATTTTGACCCGTTTCAGGCACAGAAATGACTTTAAACACACTTATTTTAGTTGACAAAGTCATAATTCACATCCAACAGTAATTTAGAGTCAAAAGATTAAATGTTAAAATTTCATCATTATAGACCATTTTGGGATCGTTCGACAGGTCCGGAGTCATCGTTTTTCATCCGAAAATTGATTTTTTGGACTGTACCAAAAATGATTCAAAATGTCAATTGGATCATGCCTCATGTTGAATAAACACTTTTCAAACCCTCACAGTGACCAAAATTGCCACTTTTACAGAGTTTTGCTTACTCTAAAGCTTCAATTTTGACCCGTTTCAGGCACAGAAATGACTTTAAACACACTTATTTTAGTTGACAAAGTCCTAATTCACATCCAACAGTAATTTAGAGTCAAAAGATTAAATGTTAAAATTTCATCATTATAGACCATTTTGGGATCGTTCGACAGGTCCGGAGTCATCGTTTTTCATCCGAAAATTGATTTTTTGGACTGTACCAAAAATTATTCAAAATGTCAATTGGATCATGCCTCATGTTGAATAACCACTTTTTAAACCCTCACAGTGACAAAAAATTGCCATTTTTACAGAGTTTTGCTTACTCAAAAGCTTCCATTTTGACCCGTTTCAGGCACAGAAATGACTTTAAACACACTTATTCTAGTTGACAAAGTCATAATTCACATCCAACAGTCATTTAGAGTCAAAAGATTAAATGTTGAAATTTCATCATTATAGACCATTTTGGGATCGTTCGACAGGTCCGGAGTCATCGTTTTTCATCCGAAAATTGATTTTTTGGACTGTACCAACAATGATTCAAAATGTCAATTGGATCATGCCTCATGTTGAATAACCACTTTTTAAACCCCCACAGTGACCAAAATTGCCATATTTACAGAGTTTTGCTTACTCAAAAGCTTCCATTTTGACCCGTTTCAGGCACAGAAATGACTTTAAACACACTTATTCTAGTTGACAAAGTCATAATTCACATCCAACAGTAATTTAGAGTCAAAAGATTAAATGTTGAAATTTCATCATTATAGACCATTTTATGATCGCTCGACAGGTCCGGAGTCATCGTTTTTCATCCGAAAATTGATTTTTTGGACTGTACCAAAAATGATTCAAAATGTCAATTGGATCATGCCTCATGTTGAATAACCACTTTTTAAACCCTCACAGTGACCAAAATTGCCATTTTTACAGTTTTGCTTACTCAAAAGCTTCCATTTTGACCCCTTTCAGGCACAGAAATGACTTTAAACACACTTATTCTAGTTGACAAAGTCATAATTCACATCCAACAGTAATTTAGAGTCAAAAGATTAAATGTTGAAATTTCATCATTATAGACCATTTTGGTATCGTTCAACAGGTCCGGAGTCATCGTTTTTCATCCGAAAATTGATTTTTTGGACTGTACCAAAAATGATTCAAAATGTCAATTGGATCATGCCTCATGTTGAATAACCACTTTTTAAACCCTCACAGTGACCAAAATTGCCATTTTTACAGAGTTTTGCTTACTCAAAAGCTTCAATTTTGACCCGTTTCGGGCACAGAAATGACTTTAAACACACTTATTTTAGTTGACAAAGTCCTAATTCACATCCAACAGTAATTTAGAGTCAAAAGATTAAATGTTAAAATTTCATCATTATAGACCATTTTGGGATCGTTCGACAGGTCCGGAGTCATCGTTTTTCATCCGAAAATTGATTTTTTGGACTGTACCAAAAATGATTCAAAATGTCAATTGGATCATGCCTCAT
Organism: Lissotriton vulgaris; assembly: GCF_964263255.1. Classification (NCBI taxonomy): domain Eukaryota; kingdom Metazoa; phylum Chordata; class Amphibia; order Caudata; family Salamandridae; genus Lissotriton; species Lissotriton vulgaris. The sequence goes on from NW_028242884.1 coordinate 779,380, forward strand.
GTTGAATAAACACTTTTCAAACCCTCACAGTGACCAAAATTGCCACTTTTACAGAGTTTTGCTTACTCTAAAGCTTCAATTTTGACCCGTTTCAGGCACAGAAATGACTTTAAACACACTTATTTTAGTTGACAAAGTCCTAATTCACATCCAACAGTAATTTAGAGTCAAAAGATTAAATGTTAAAATTTCATCATTATAGACCATTTTGGGATCGTTCGACAGGTCCGGAGTCATCGTTTTTCATCCGAAAATTGATTTTTTGGACTGTACCAACAATGATTCAAAATGTCAATTGGATCATGCCTCATGTTGAATAACCACTTTTTAAACCCCACAGTGACCAAAATTGCCATATTTACAGAGTTTTGCTTACTCAAAAGCTTCCATTTTGACCCGTTTCAGGCACAGAAATGACTTTAAACACACTTATTCTAGTTGACAAAGTCATAATTCACATCCAACAGTAATTTAGAGTCAAAAGATTAAATGTTGAAATTTCATCATTATAGACCATTTTATGATCGCTCGACAGGTCCGGAGTCATCGTTTTTCATCCGAAAATTGATTTTTTGGACTGTACCAAAAATGATTCAAAATGTCAATTGGATCATGCCTCATGTTGAATAACCACTTTTTAAACCCTCACAGTGACCAAAATTGCCATTTTTACAGAGTTTTGCTTACTCAAAAGCTTCCATTTTGACCCCTTTCAGGCACAGAAATGACTTTAAACACACTTATTCTAGTTGACAAAGTCATAATTCACATCCAACAGTAATTTAGAGTCAAAAGATTAAATGTTGAAATTTCATCATTATAGACCATTTTGGTATCGTTCGACAGGTCCGGAGTCATCGTTTTTCATCCGAAAATTGATTTTTTGGACTGTACCAAAAATGATTCAAAATGTCAATTGGATCATGCCTCATGTTGAATAACCACTTTTTAAACCCTCACAGTGACCAAAATTGCCATTTTTACAGAGTTTTGCTTACTCAAAAGCTTCAATTTTGACCCGTTTCAGGCACAGAAATGACTTTAAACACACTTATTTTAGTTGACAAAGTCCTAATTCACATCCAACAGTAATTTAGAGTCAAAAGATTAAATGTTAAAATTTCATCATTATAGACCATTTTGGGATCGTTCGACAGGTCCGGAGTCATCGTTTTTCATCCGAAAATTGATTTTTTGGACTGTACCAAAAATGATTCAAAATGTCAATTGGATCATGCCTCATGTTGAATAAACACTTTTCAAACCCTCACAGTGACCAAAATTGCCATTTTTACAGAGTTTTGCTTACTCAAAAGCTTCAATTTTGACCCGTTTCAGGCACAGAAATGACTTTAAACACACTTATTTTAGTTGACAAAGTCCTAATTCACATCCAACAGTAATTTAGAGTCAAAAGATTAAATGTTAAAATTTCATCATTATAGACCATTTTGGGATCGTTCGACAGGTCCGGAGTCATCGTTTTTCATCCGAAAATTGATTTTTTGGACTGTACCAAAAATGATTCAAAATGTCAATTGGATCATTCCTCATGTTGAATAACCACTTTTTAAACCCTCACAGTGACAAAAAATTGCCATTTTTACAGAGTTTTGCTTACTCAAAAGCTTCCATTTTGACCCGTTTCAGGCACAGAAATGACTTTAAACACACTTATTCTAGTTGACAAAGTCATAATTCACATCCAACAGTCATTTAGAGTCAAAAGATTAAATGTTGAAATTTCATCATTATAGACCATTTTGGGATCGTTCGACAGGTCCGGAGTCATCGTTTTTCATCCGAAAATTGATTTTTTGGACTGTACCAAAAATGATTCAAAATGTCAATTGGATCATGCCTCATGTTGAATAACCACTTTTTAAACCCTCACAGTGACCAAAATTGCCATTTTTACAGAGTTTTGCTTACTCAAAAGCTTCCATTTTGACCCGTTTCAGGCACAATAAATGACTTTAAACACACTTATTTTAGTTGACAAAGTCCTAATTCACATCCAACAGTAATTTAGAGTCAAAAGATTAAATGTTAAAATTTCATCATTATAGACCATTTTGGGATCGTTCGACAGGTCCGGAGTCATCGTTTTTCATCCGAAAATTGATTTTTTGGACTGTACCAAAAATGATTCAAAATGTCAATTGGATCATGCCTCATGTTGAATAACCACTTTTTAAACCCTCACAGTGACAAAAAATTGCCATTTTTACAGAGTTTTGCTTACTCAAAAGCTTCCATTTTGACCCGTTTCAGGCACAGAAATGACTTTAAACACACTTATTCTAGTTGACAAAGTCATAATTCACATCCAACAGTCATTTAGAGTCAAAAGATTAAATGTTGAAATTTCATCATTATAGACCATTTTGGGATCGTTCGACAGGTCCGGAGTCATCGTTTTTCATCCGAAAATTGATTTTTTGGACTGTACCAACAATGATTCAAAATGTCAATTGGATCATGCCTCATGTTGAATAACCACTTTTTAAACCCCACAGTGACCAAAATTGCCATATTTACAGAGTTTTGCTTACTCAAAAGCTTCCATTTTGACCCGTTTCAGGCACAGAAATGACTTTAAACACACTTATTCTAGTTGACAAAGTCATAATTCACATCCAACAGTAATTTAGAGTCAAAAGATTAAATGTTGAAATTTCATCATTATAGACCATTTTATGATCGCTCGACAGGTCCGGAGTCATCGTTTTTCATCCGAAAATTGATTTTTTGGACTGTACCAAAAATGATTCAAAATGTCAATTGGATCATGCCTCATGTTGAATAACCACTTTTTAAACCCTCACAGTGACCAAAATTGCCATTTTTACAGAGTTTTGCTTACTCAAAAGCTTCCATTTTGACCCCTTTCAGGCACAGAAATGACTTTAAACACACTTATTCTAGTTGACAAAGTCATAATTCACATCCAACAGTAATTTAGAGTCAAAAGATTAAATGTTGAAATTTCATCATTATAGACCATTTTGGTATCGTTCGACAGGTCCGGAGTCATCGTTTTTCATCCGAAAATTGATTTTTTGGACTGTACCAAAAATGATTCAAAATGTCAATTGGATCATGCCTCATGTTGAATAACCACTTTTTAAACCCTCACAGTGACCAAAATTGCCATTTTTACAGAGTTTTGCTTACTCAAAAGCTTCAATTTTGACCCGTTTCAGGCACAGAAATGACTTTAAACACACTTATTTTAGTTGACAAAGTCCTAATTCACATCCAACAGTAATTTAGAGTCAAAAGATTAAATGTTAAAATTTCATCATTATAGACCATTTTGGGATCGTTCGACAGGTCCGGAGTCATCGTTTTTCATCCGAAAATTGATTTTTTGGACTGTACCAAAAATGATTCAAAATGTCAATTGGATCATGCCTCATGTTGAATAAACACTTTTCAAACCCTCACAGTGACCAAAATTGCCATTTTTACAGAGTTTTGCTTACTCAAAAGCTTCAATTTTGACCCGTTTCAGGCACAGAAATGACTTTAAACACACTTATTTTAGTTGACAAAGTCCTAATTCACATCCAACAGTAATTTAGAGTCAAAAGATTAAATGTTAAAATTTCATCATTATAGACCATTTTGGGATCGTTCGACAGGTCCGGAGTCATCGTTTTTCATCCAAAAATTGATTTTTTGGACTGTACCAAAAATGATTCAAAATGTCAATTGGATCATTCCTCATGTTGAATAACCACTTTTTAAACCCTCACAGTGACAAAAAATTGCCATTTTTACAGAGTTTTGCTTACTCAAAAGCTTCCATTTTGACCCGTTTCAGGCACAGAAATGACTTTAAACACACTTATTCTAGTTGACAAAGTCATAATTCACATCCAACAGTCATTTAGAGTCAAAAGATTAAATGTTGAAATTTCATCATTATAGACCATTTTGGGATCGTTCGACAGGTCCGGAGTCATCGTTTTTCATCCGAAAATTGATTTTTTGGACTGTACCAAAAATGATTCAAAATGTCAATTGGATCATGCCTCATGTTGAATAACCACTTTTTAAACCCTCACAGTGACCAAAATTGCCATTTTTACAGAGTTTTGCTTTCTCAAAAGCTTCCATTTTGACCCGTTTCAGGCACAATAAATGACTTTAAACACACTTATTCTAGTTGACAAAGTCATAATTCACATCCAACAGTCATTTAGAGTCAAAAGATTAAATGTTGAAATTTCATCATATAGACCATTTTGGGATCGTTCGACAGGTCCGGAGTCATCGTTTTTCATCCGAAAATTGATTTTTTGGACTGTACCAAAAATTATTCAAAATGTCAATTGGATCATGCCTCATGTTGAATAACCACTTTTTAAACCCTCACAGTGACCAAAATTGCCATTTTTACAGAGTTTTGCTTACTCAAAAGCTTCCATTTTGACCCGTTTCAGGCACAGAAATGACTTTAAACACACTTATTCTAGTTGACAAAGTCATAATTCACATCCAACAGTAATTTAGAGTCAAAAGATTAAATGTTGAAATTTCATCATTATAGACCATTTTGGTATCGTTCGACAGGTCCGGAGTCATCGTTTTTCATCCGAAAATTGATTTTTTGGACTGTACCAACAATGATTCAAAATGTCAATTGGATCATGCCTCATGTTGAATAACCACTTTTTAAACCCCCACAGTGACCAAAATTGCCATATTTACAGAGTTTTGCTTACTCAAAAGCTTCCATTTTGACCCGTTTCAGGCACAGAAATGACTTTAAACACACTTATTCTAGTTGACAAAGTCATAATTCACATCCAACAGTAATTTAGAGTCAAAAGATTAAATGTTGAAATTTCATCATTATAGACCATTTTATGATCGCTCGACAGGTCCGGAGTCATCGTTTTTCATCCGAAAATTGATTTTTTGGACTGTACCAAAAATGATTCAAAATGTCAATTGGATCATGCCTCATGTTGAATAACCACTTTTTAAACCCTCACAGTGACCAAAATTGCCATTTTTACAGAGTTTTGCTTACTCAAAAGCTTCCATTTCGACCCGTTTCAGGCACAGAAATGACTTTAAACACACTTATTCTAGTTGACAAAGTCATAATTCACATCCAACAGTAATTTAGAGTCAAAAGATTAAATGTTGAAATTTCATCATTATAGACCATTTTGGTATCGTTCAACAGGTCCGGAGTCATCGTTTTTCATCCGAAAATTGATTTTTTGGACTGTACCAAAAATGATTCAAAATGTCAATTGGATCATGCCTCATGTTGAATAACCACTTTTTAAACCCTCACAGTGACCAAAATTGCCATTTTTACAGAGTTTTGCTTACTCAAAAGCTTCAATTTTGACCCGTTTCGGGCACAGAAATGACTTTAAACACACTTATTTTAGTTGACAAAGTCCTAATTCACATCCAACAGTAATTTAGAGTCAAAAGATTAAATGTTAAAATTTCATCATTATAGACCATTTTGGGATCGTTCGACAGGTCCGGAGTCATCGTTTTTCATCCGAAAATTGATTTTTTGGACTGTACCAAAAATGATTCAAAATGTCAATTGGATCATGCCTCATGTTGAATAAACACTTTTCAAACCCTCACAGTGACCAAAATTGCCACTTTTACAGAGTTTTGCTTACTCTAAAGCTTCAATTTTGACCCGTTTCAGGCACAGAAATGACTTTAAACACACTTATTTTAGTTGACAAAGTCCTAATTCACATCCAACAGTAATTTAGAGTCAAAAGATTAAATGTTAAAATTTCATCATTATAGACCATTTTGGGATCGTTCGACAGGTCCGGAGTCATCGTTTTTTATCCGAAAATTGATTTTTTGGACTGTACCAAAAATGATTCAAAATGTCAATTGGATCATGCCTCATGTTGAATAAACACTTTTCAAACCCTCACAGTGACCAAAATTGCCATTTTTACAGAGTTTTGCTTACTCAAAAGCTTCAATTTTGACCCGTTTCAGGCACAGAAATGACTTTAAACACACTTATTTTAGTTGACAAAGTCCTAATTCGCATCCAACAGTAATTTAGAGTCAAAAGATTAAATGTTAAAATTTCATCATTATAGACCATTTTGGGATCGTTCGACAGGTCCGGAGTCATCGTTTTTCATCCGAAAATTGATTTTTTGGACTGTACCAAAAATGATTCAAAATGTCAATTGGATCATGCCTCATGTTGAATAACCACTTTTTAAACCCTCACAGTGACCAAAATTGCCATTTTTACAGAGTTTTGCTTACTCAAAAGCTTCCATTTTGACCCGTTTCAGGCACAGAAATGACTTTAAACACACTTATTCTAGTTGACAAAGTCATAATTCACATCCAACAGTCATTTAGAGTCAAAAGATTAAATGTTGAAATTTCATCATTATAGACCATTTTGGGATCGTTCGACAGGTCCGGAGTCATCGTTTTTCATCCGAAAATTGATTTTTTGGACTGTACCAAAAATGATTCAAAATGTCAATTGGATCATGCCTCATGTTGAATAACCACTTTTTAAACCCTCACAATGACCAAAATTGCCATTTTTACAGAGTTTTGCTTACTCAAAAGCTTCAATTTTGACCCGTTTCAGTTACAGAAATGACTTTAAACACACTTATTCTAGTTGACAAAGTCATAATTCACATCCAACAGTAATTTAGAGTCAAAAGATTAAATGTTGAAATTTCATCATTATAGACCATTTTGGGATCGTTCGACAGGTCCGGAGTCATCGTTTTTCATCCGAAAATTGATTTTTTGGACTGTACCAAAAATGATTCAAAATGTCAATTGGATCATGCCTCATGTTGAATAACCACTTTTTAAACCCTCACAGTGACCAAAATTGCCATTTTTACAGAGTTTTGCTTACTCAAAAGCTTCCATTTTGACCCGTTTCAGGCACAATAAATGACTTTAAACACACTTATTCTAGTTGACAAAGTCATAATTCACATCCAACAGTAATTTAGAGTCAAAAGATTAAATGTTAAAATTTCATCATTATAGACCATTTTGGGATCGTTCGACAGGTCCGGAGTCATCGTTTTTCATCCGAAAATTGATTTTTTGGACTGTACCAAAAATGATTCAAAATGTCAATTGGATCATGCCTCATGTTGAATAAACACTTTTCAAACCCTCACAGTGACCAAAATTGCCACTTTTACAGAGTTTTGCTTACTCTAAAGCTTCAATTTTGACCCGTTTCAGGCACAGAAATGACTTTAAACACACTTATTTTAGTTGACAAAGTCCTAATTCACATCCAACAGTAATTTAGAGTCAAAAGATTAAATGTTAAAATTTCATCATTATAGACCATTTTGGGATCGTTCGACAGGTCCGGAGTCATCGTTTTTCATCCGAAAATTGATTTTTTGGACTGTACCAAAAATGATTCAAAATGTCAATTGGATCATGCCTCATGTTGAATAACCACTTTTTAAACCCTCACAGTGACAAAAAATTGCCATTTTTACAGAGTTTTGCTTACTCAAAAGCTTCCATTTTGACCCGTTTCAGGCACAGAAATGACTTTAAACACACTTATTCTAGTTGACAAAGTCATAATTCACATCCAACAGTCATTTAGAGTCAAAAGATTAAATGTTGAAATTTCATCATTATAGACCATTTTGGGATCGTTCGACAGGTCCGGAGTCATCGTTTTTCATCCGAAAATTGATTTTTTGGACTGTACCAACAATGATTCAAAATGTCAATTGGATCATGCCTCATGTTGAATAACCACTTTTTAAACCCCACAGTGACCAAAATTGCCATATTTACAGAGTTTTGCTTACTCAAAAGCTTCCATTTTGACCCGTTTCAGGCACAGAAATGACTTTAAACACACTTATTCTAGTTGACAAAGTCATAATTCACATCCAACAGTAATTTAGAGTCAAAAGATTAAATGTTGAAATTTCATCATTATAGACCATTTTATGATCGCTCGACAGGTCCGGAGTCATCGTTTTTCATCCGAAAATTGATTTTTTGGACTGTACCAAAAATGATTCAAAATGTCAATTGGATCATGCCTCATGTTGAATAACCACTTTTTAAACCCTCACAGTGACCAAAATTGCCATTTTTACAGAGTTTTGCTTACTCAAAAGCTTCCATTTTGACCCCTTTCAGGCACAGAAATGACTTTAAACACACTTATTCTAGTTGACAAAGTCATAATTCACATCCAACAGTAATTTAGAGTCAAAAGATTAAATGTTGAAATTTCATCATTATAGACCATTTTGGTATCGTTCGACAGGTCCGGAGTCATCGTTTTTCATCCGAAAATTGATTTTTTGGACTGTACCAAAAATGATTCAAAATGTCAATTGGATCATGCCTCATGTTGAATAACCACTTTTTAAACCCTCACAGTGACCAAAATTGCCATTTTTACAGAGTTTTGCTTACTCAAAAGCTTCAATTTTGACCCGTTTCAGGCACAGAAATGACTTTAAACACACTTATTTTAGTTGACAAAGTCCTAATTCACATCCAACAGTAATTTAGAGTCAAAAGATTAAATGTTAAAATTTCATCATTATAGACCATTTTGGGATCGTTCGACAGGTCCGGAGTCATCGTTTTTCATCCGAAAATTGATTTTTTGGACTGTACCAAAAATGATTCAAAATGTCAATTGGATCATGCCTCATGTTGAATAAACACTTTTCAAACCCTCACAGTGACCAAAATTGCCATTTTTACAGAGTTTTGCTTACTCAAAAGCTTCAATTTTGACCCGTTTCAGGCACAGAAATGACTTTAAACACACTTATTTTAGTTGACAAAGTCCTAATTCACATCCAACAGTAATTTAGAGTCAAAAGATTAAATGTTAAAATTTCATCATTATAGACCATTTTGGGATCGTTCGACAGGTCCGGAGTCATCGTTTTTCATCCGAAAATTGATTTTTTGGACTGTACCAAAAATGATTCAAAATGTCAATTGGATCATTCCTCATGTTGAATAACCACTTTTTAAACCCTCACAGTGACAAAAAATTGCCATTTTTACAGAGTTTTGCTTACTCAAAAGCTTCCATTTTGACCCGTTTCAGGCACAGAAATGACTTTAAACACACTTATTCTAGTTGACAAAGTCATAATTCACATCCAACAGTCATTTAGAGTCAAAAGATTAAATGTTGAAATTTCATCATTATAGACCATTTTGGGATCGTTCGACAGGTCCGGAGTCATCGTTTTTCATCCGAAAATTGATTTTTTGGACTGTACCAAAAATGATTCAAAATGTCAATTGGATCATGCCTCATGTTGAATAACCACTTTTTAAACCCCCACAGTGACCAAAATTGCCATATTTACAGAGTTTTGCTTACTCAAAAGCTTCCATTTTGACCCGTTTCAGGCACAGAAATGACTTTAAACACACTTATTCTAGTTGACAAAGTCATAATTCACATCCAACAGTAATTTAGAGTCAAAAGATTAAATGTTGAAATTTCATCATTATAGACCATTTTGGTATCGTTCGACAGGTCCGGAGTCATCGTTTTTCATCCGAAAATTGATTTTTTGGACTGTACCAACAATGATTCAAAATGTCAATTGGATCATGCCTCATGTTGAATAACCACTTTTTAAACCCCCACAGTGACCAAAATTGCCATATTTACAGAGTTTTGCTTACTCAAAAGCTTCCATTTTGACCCGTTTCAGGCACAGAAATGACTTTAAACACACTTATTCTAGTTGACAAAGTCATAATTCACATCCAACAGTAATTTAGAGTCAAAAGATTAAATGTTGAAATTTCATCATTATAGACCATTTTATGATCGCTCGACAGGTCCGGAGTCATCGTTTTTCATCCGAAAATTGATTTTTTGGACTGTACCAAAAATGATTCAAAATGTCAATTGGATCATGCCTCATGTTGAATAACCACTTTTTAAACCCTCACAGTGACCAAAATTGCCATTTTTACAGAGTTTTGCTTACTCAAAAGCTTCCATTTCGACCCGTTTCAGGCACAGAAATGACTTTAAACACACTTATTCTAGTTGACAAAGTCATAATTCACATCCAACAGTAATTTAGAGTCAAAAGATTAAATGTTGAAATTTCATCATTATAGACCATTTTGGTATCGTTCAACAGGTCCGGAGTCATCGTTTTTCATCCGAAAATTGATTTTTTGGACTGTACCAAAAATGATTCAAAATGTCAATTGGATCATGCCTCATGTTGAATAACCACTTTTTAAACCCTCACAGTGACCAAAATTGCCATTTTTACAGAGTTTTGCTTACTCAAAAGCTTCAATTTTGACCCGTTTCGGGCACAGAAATGACTTTAAACACACTTATTTTAGTTGACAAAGTCCTAATTCACATCCAACAGTAATTTAGAGTCAAAAGATTAAATGTTAAAATTTCATCATTATAGACCATTTTGGGATCGTTCGACAGGTCCGGAGTCATCGTTTTTCATCCGAAAATTGATTTTTTGGACTGTACCAAAAATGATTCAAAATGTCAATTGGATCATGCCTCATGTTGAATAAACACTTTTCAAACCCTCACAGTGACCAAAATTGCCACTTTTACAGAGTTTTGCTTACTCTAAAGCTTCAATTTTGACCCGTTTCAGGCACAGAAATGACTTTAAACACACTTATTTTAGTTGACAAAGTCCTAATTCACATCCAACAGTAATTTAGAGTCAAAAGATTAAATGTTAAAATTTCATCATTATAGACCATTTTGGGATCGTTCGACAGGTCCGGAGTCATCGTTTTTCATCCGAAAATTGATTTTTTGGACTGTACCAAAAATGATTCAAAATGTCAATTGGATCATGCCTCATGTTGAATAAACACTTTTCAAACCCTCACAGTGACCAAAATTGCCATTTTTACAGAGTTTTGCTTACTCAAAAGCTTCAATTTTGACCCGTTTCAGGCACAGAAATGACTTTAAACACACTTATTTTAGTTGACAAAGTCCTAATTCACATCCAACAGTAATTTAGAGTCAAAAGATTAAATGTTAAAATTTCATCATTATAGACCATTTTGGGATCGTTCGACAGGTCCGGAGTCATCGTTTTTCATCCGAAAATTGATTTTTTGGACTGTACCAAAAATGATTCAAAATGTCAATTGGATCATGCCTCATGTTGAATAACCACTTTTTAAACCCTCACAGTGACCAAAATTGCCATTTTTACAGAGTTTTGCTTACTCAAAAGCTTCCATTTTGACCCGTTTCAGGCACAGAAATGACTTTAAACACACTTATTCTAGTTGACAAAGTCATAATTCACATCCAACAGTCATTTAGAGTCAAAAGATTAAATGTTGAAATTTCATCATTATAGACCATTTTGGGATCGTTCGACAGGTCCGGAGTCATCGTTTTTCATCCGAAAATTGATTTTTTGGACTGTACCAAAAATGATTCAAAATGTCAATTGGATCATGCCTCATGTTGAATAACCACTTTTTAAACCCTCACAATGACCAAAATTGCCATTTTTACAGAGTTTTGCTTACTCAAAAGCTTCAATTTTGACCCGTTTCAGTTACAGAAATGACTTTAAACACACTTATTCTAGTTGACAAAGTCATAATTCACATCCAACAGTAATTTAGAGTCAAAAGATTAAATGTTGAAATTTCATCATTATAGACCATTTTGGGATCGTTCGACAGGTCCGGAGTCATCGTTTTTCATCCGAAAATTGATTTTTTGGACTGTACCAAAAATGATTCGAAATGTCAATTGGATCATGCCTCATGTTGAATAACCACTTTTTAAACCCTCACAGTGACCAAAATTGCCATTTTTACTGAGTTTTGCTTACTCAAAAGCTTCCATTTTGACCCGTTTCAGGCACAGAAATGACTTTAAACACACTTATTCTAGTTGACAAAGTCATAATTCACATCCAACAGTAATTTAGAGTCAAAAGATTAAATGTTGAAATTTCATCATTATAGACCATTTTGGTATCGTTCGACAGGTCCGGAGTCATCGTTTTTCATCCGAAAATTGATTTTTTGGACTGTACCAAAAATGATTCAAAATGTCAATTGGATCATGCCTCATGTTGAATAACCACTTTTTAAACCCTCACAGTGACCAAAATTGCCATTTTTACAGAGTTTTGCTTACTCAAAAGCTTCAATTTTGACCCGTTTCAGGCACAGAAATGACTTTAAACACACTTATTTTAGTTGACAAAGTCCTAATTCACATCCAACAGTAATTTAGAGTCAAAAGATTAAATGTTGAAATTTCATCATTATAGACCATTTTATGATCGCTCGACAGGTCCGGAGTCATCGTTTTTCATCCGAAAATTGATTTTTTGGACTGTACCAAAAATGATTCAAAATGTCAATTGGATCATGCCTCATGTTGAATAACCACTTTTTAAACCCTCACAGTGACCAAAATTGCCATTTTTACAGAGTTTTGCTTACTCAAAAGCTTCCATTTTGACCCGTTTCAGGCACAGAAATGACTTTAAACACACTTATTCTAGTTGACAAAGTCATAATTCACATCCAACAGTAATTTAGAGTCAAAAGATTAAATGTTGAATTTCATCATTATAGACCATTTTGGTATCGTTCGACAGGTCCGGAGTCATCGTTTTTCATCCGAAAATTGATTTTTTGGACTGTACCAAAAATGATTCAAAATGTCAATTGGATCATGCCTCATGTTGAATAACCACTTTTTAAACCCTCACAGTGACCAAAATTGCCATTTTTACAGAGTTTTGCTTACTCAAAAGCTTCAATTTTGACCCGTTTCAGGCACAGAAATGACTTTAAACACACTTATTTTAGTTGACAAAGTCCTAATTCACATCCAACAGTAATTTAGAGTCAAAAGATTAAATGTTAAAATTTCATCATTATAGACCATTTTGGGATCGTTCGACAGGTCCGGAGTCATCGTTTTTCATCCGAAAATTGATTTTTTGGACTGTACCAAAAATGATTCAAAATGTCAATTGGATCATGCCTCATGTTGAATAAACACTTTTCAAACCCTCACAGTGACCAAAATTGCCATTTTTACAGAGTTTTGCTTACTCAAAAGCTTCAATTTTGACCCGTTTCAGGCACAGAAATGACTTTAAACACACTTATTTTAGTTGACAAAGTCCTAATTCACATCCAACAGTAATTTAGAGTCAAAAGATTAAATGTTAAAATTTCATCATTATAGACCATTTTGGGATCGTTCGACAGGTCCGGAGTCATCGTTTTTCATCCGAAAATTGATTTTTTGGACTGTACCAAAAATGATTCAAAATGTCAATTGGATCATGCCTCATGTTGAATAACCACTTTTTAAACCCTCACAGTGACCAAAATTACCATTTTTACAGAGTTTTGCTTACTCAAAAGCTTCCATTTTGACCCGTTTCAGGCACAGAAATGACTTTAAACACACTTATTCTAGTTGACAAAGTCATAATTCACATCCAACAGTCCTTTAGTGTCAAAAGATTAAATGTTGAAATTTCATCATTATAGACCATTTTGGGATCGTTCGACAGGTCCGGAGTCATCGTTTTTCATCCGAAAATTGATTTTTTGGACTGTACCAAAAATGATTCAAAATGTCAATTGGATCATGCCTCATGTTGAATAACCACTTTTTAAACCCTCACAGTGACCAAAATTGCCATTTTTACAGAGTTTTGCTTACTCAAAAGCTTCCATTTTGACCCGTTTCAGGCACAGAAATGACTTTAAACACACTTATTCTAGTTGACAAAGTCATAATTCACATCCAACAGTAATTTAGAGTCAAAAGATTAAATGTTGAAATTTCATCATTATAGACCATTTTGGTATCGTTCGACAGGTCCGGAGTCATCGTTTTTCATCCGAAAATTGATTTTTTGGACTGTACCAACAATGATTCAAAATGTCAATTGGATCATGCCTCATGTTGAATAACCACTTTTTAAACCCCCACAGTGACCAAAATTGCCATATTTACAGAGTTTTGCTTACTCAAAAGCTTCCATTTTGACCCGTTTCAGGCACAGAAATGACTTTAAACACACTTATTCTAGTTGACAAAGTCATAATTCACATCCAACAGTAATTTAGAGTCAAAAGATTAAATGTTGAAATTTCATCATTGTAGACCATTTTGGGAACGTTCGACATGTCCGGAGTCATCGTTTTTCATCCGAAAATTGATTTTTTGGACTGTACCAAAAATGATTCAAAATGTCAATTGGATCATGCCTCATGTTGAATAACCACTTTTTAAACCCTCACAGTGACCAAAATTGCCATTTTTACAGAGTTTTGCTCACTCAAAAGCTTCCATTTTGACCCGTTTCAGGCACAGAAATGACTTTAAACACACTTATTCTAGTTGACAAAGTCATAATTCACATCCAACAGTAATTTAGAGTCAAAAGATTAAATGTTGAAATTTCATCATTATAGACCATTTTGGTATCGTTCGACAGGTCCGGAGTCATCGTTTTTCATCCGAAAATTGATTTTTTGGACTGTACCAAAAATGATTCAAAATGTCAATTGGATCATGCCTCATGTTGAATAACCACTTTTTAAACCCTCACAGTGACCAAAATTGCCATTTTTACAGAGTTTTGCTTACTCAAAAGCTTCCATTTTGACCCGTTTCAGGCACAGAAATGACTTTAAACACACTTATTCTAGTTGACAAAGTCATAATTCACATCCAACAGTAATTTAGAGTCAAAAGATTAAATGTTGAAATTTCATCATGATAGACCATTTTGGGAACGTTCGACATGTCCGGAGTCATCGTTTTTCATCCGAAAATTGATTTTTTGGACTGTACCAAAAATGATTCGAAATGTCAATTGGATCATGCCTCATGTTGAATAACCACTTTTTAAACCCTCACAGTGACCAAAATTGCCATTTTAACAGAGTTTTGCTTACTCAAAAGCTTCCATTTTTACCCGTTTCAGGCACAGAAATGACTTTAAACACACTTATTCTAGTTGACAAAGTCATAATTCACATCCAACACTAATTTAGAGTCAAAAGATTAAATGTTGAAATTTCATCATTATAGACCATTTTGGGATCGTTCGACAGGTCCGGAGTCATCGTTTTTCATCCGAAAATTGATTTTTTGGACTGTACCAAAAATGATTCAAAATGTCAATTGGATCATGCCTCATGTTGAATAACCACTTTTTAAACCCTCACAGTGACCAAAATTGCCATTTTTACTGAGTTTTGCTTACTCAAAAGCTTCCATTTTGACCCGTTTCAGGCACAGAAATGACTTTAAACACACTTATTCTAGTTGACAAAGTCATAATTCACATCCAACAGTCATTTAGTGTCAAAAGATTAAATGTTGAAATTTCATCATTATAGACCATTTTGGGATCGTTCGACAGGTCCGGAGTCATCGTTTTTCATCCGAAAATTGATTTTTTGGACTGTACCAAAAATGATTCAAAATGTCAATTGGATCATGCCTCATGTTGAATAACCACTTTTTAAACCCTCACAATGACCAAAATTGCCATTTTTACAGAGTTTTGCTTACTCAAAAGCTTCAATTTTGACCCGTTTCAGTTACAGAAATGACTTTAAACACACTTATTCTAGTTGACAAAGTCATAATTCACATCCAACAGTAATTTAGAGTCAAAAGATTAAATGTTGAAATTTCATCATTATAGACCATTTTGGGATCGTTCGACAGGTCCGGAGTCATCGTTTTTCATCCGAAAATTGATTTTTTGGACTGTACCAAAAATGATTCGAAATGTCAATTGGATCATGCCTCATGTTGAATAACCACTTTTTAAACCCTCACAGTGACCAAAATTGCCATTTTTACTGAGTTTTGCTCACTCAAAAGCTTCCATTTTGACCCGTTTCAGGCACAGAAATGACTTTAAACACACTTATTCTAGTTGACAAAGTCATAATTCACATCCAACAGTAATTTAGAGTCAAAAGATTAAATGTTGAAATTTCATCATTATAGACCATTTTGGTATCGTTCGACAGGTCCGGAGTCATCGTTTTTCATCCGAAAATTGATTTTTTGGACTGTACCAAAAATGATTCAAAATGTCAATTGGATCATGCCTCATGTTGAATAACCACTTTTTAAACCCTCACAGTGACCAAAATTGCCATTTTTACAGAGTTTTGCTTACTCAAAAGCTTCAATTTTGACCCGTTTCAGGCACAGAAATGACTTTAAACACACTTATTTTAGTTGACAAAGTCCTAATTCACATCCAACAGTAATTTAGAGTCAAAAGATTAAATGTTGAAATTTCATCATTATAGACCATTTTATGATCGCTCGACAGGTCCGGAGTCATCGTTTTTCATCCGAAAATTGATTTTTTGGACTGTACCAAAAATGATTCAAAATGTCAATTGGATCATGCCTCATGTTGAATAACCACTTTTTAAACCCTCACAGTGACCAAAATTGCCATTTTTACAGAGTTTTGCTTACTCAAAAGCTTCCATTTTGACCCGTTTCAGGCACAGAAATGACTTTAAACACACTTATTCTAGTTGACAAAGTCATAATTCACATCCAACAGTAATTTAGAGTCAAAAGATTAAATGTTGAATTTCATCATTATAGACCATTTTGGTATCGTTCGACAGGTCCGGAGTCATCGTTTTTCATCCGAAAATTGATTTTTTGGACTGTACCAAAAATGATTCAAAATGTCAATTGGATCATGCCTCATGTTGAATAACCACTTTTTAAACCCTCACAGTGACCAAAATTGCCATTTTTACAGAGTTTTGCTTACTCAAAAGCTTCAATTTTGACCCGTTTCAGGCACAGAAATGACTTTAAACACACTTATTTTAGTTGACAAAGTCCTAATTCACATCCAACAGTAATTTAGAGTCAAAAGATTAAATGTTAAAATTTCATCATTATAGACCATTTTGGGATCGTTCGACAGGTCCGGAGTCATCGTTTTTCATCCGAAAATTGATTTTTTGGACTGTACCAAAAATGATTCAAAATGTCAATTGGATCATGCCTCATGTTGAATAAACACTTTTCAAACCCTCACAGTGACCAAAATTGCCATTTTTACAGAGTTTTGCTTACTCAAAAGCTTCAATTTTGACCCGTTTCAGGCACAGAAATGACTTTAAACACACTTATTTTAGTTGACAAAGTCCTAATTCACATCCAACAGTAATTTAGAGTCAAAAGATTAAATGTTAAAATTTCATCATTATAGACCATTTTGGGATCGTTCGACAGGTCCGGAGTCATCGTTTTTCATCCGAAAATTGATTTTTTGGACTGTACCAAAAATGATTCAAAATGTCAATTGGATCATGCCTCATGTTGAATAACCACTTTTTAAACCCTCACAGTGACCAAAATTACCATTTTTACAGAGTTTTGCTTACTCAAAAGCTTCCATTTTGACCCGTTTCAGGCACAGAAATGACTTTAAACACACTTATTCTAGTTGACAAAGTCATAATTCACATCCAACAGTCCTTTAGTGTCAAAAGATTAAATGTTGAAATTTCATCATTATAGACCATTTTGGGATCGTTCGACAGGTCCGGAGTCATCGTTTTTCATCCGAAAATTGATTTTTTGGACTGTACCAAAAATGATTCAAAATGTCAATTGGATCATGCCTCATGTTGAATAACCACTTTTTAAACCCTCACAGTGACCAAAATTGCCATTTTTACAGAGTTTTGCTTACTCAAAAGCTTCCATTTTGACCCGTTTCAGGCACAGAAATGACTTTAAACACACTTATTCTAGTTGACAAAGTCATAATTCACATCCAACAGTAATTTAGAGTCAAAAGATTAAATGTTGAAATTTCATCATTATAGACCATTTTGGTATCGTTCGACAGGTCCGGAGTCATCGTTTTTCATCCGAAAATTGATTTTTTGGACTGTACCAACAATGATTCAAAATGTCAATTGGATCATGCCTCATGTTGAATAACCACTTTTTAAACCCCCACAGTGACCAAAATTGCCATATTTACAGAGTTTTGCTTACTCAAAAGCTTCCATTTTGACCCGTTTCAGGCACAGAAATGACTTTAAACACACTTATTCTAGTTGACAAAGTCATAATTCACATCCAACAGTAATTTAGAGTCAAAAGATTAAATGTTGAAATTTCATCATTGTAGACCATTTTGGGAACGTTCGACATGTCTGGAGTCATCGTTTTTCATCCGAAAATTGATTTTTTGGACTGTACCAAAAATCATTCAAAATGTCAATTGGATCATGCCTCATGTTGAATAACCACTTTTTAAACCCTCACAGTGACCAAAATTGCCATTTTAACAGAGTTTTGCTTACTCAAAAGCTTCCATTTTGACCCGTTTCAGGCACAGAAATGACTTTAAACACACTTATTCTAGTTGACAAAGTCATAATTCACATCCAACAGTAATTTAGAGTCAAAAGATTAAATGTTGAAATTTCATCATTATAGACCATTTTGGTATCGTTCGACAGGTCCGGAGTCATCGTTTTTCATCCGAAAATTGATTTTTTTGGACTGTACCAAAAATGATTCAAAATGTCAATTGGATCATGCCTCATGTTGAATAACCACTTTTTAAACCCTCACAGTGACCAAAATTGCCATTTTTACAGAGTTTTGCTTACTCAAAAGCTTCCATTTTGACCCGTTTCAGGCACAGAAATGACTTTAAACACACTTATTCTAGTTGACAAAGTCATAATTCACATCCAACAGTCATTTAGTGTCAAAAGATTAAATGTTGAAATTTCATCATTATAGACCATTTTGGGATCGTTCGACAGGTCCGGAGTCATCGTTTTTCATCCGAAAATTGATTTTTTGGACTGTACCAAAAATGATTCAAAATGTCAATTGGATCATGCCTCATGTTGAATAACCACTTTTTAAACCCTCACAGTGACCAAAATTGCCATTTTTACAGAGTTTTGCTCACTCAAAAGCTTCCATTTTGACCCGTTTCAGGCACAGAAATGACTTTAAACACACTTATTCTAGTTGACAAAGTCATAATTCACATCCAACAGTAATTTAGAGTCAAAAGATTAAATGTTGAAATTTCATCATTATAGACCATTTTGGTATCGTTCGACAGGTCCGGAGTCATCGTTTTTCATCCGAAAATTGATTTTTTGGACTGTACCAAAAATGATTCAAAATGTCAATTGGATCATGCCTCATGTTGAATAACCACTTTTTAAACCCTCACAGTGACCAAAATTGCCATTTTTACAGAGTTTTGCTTACTCAAAAGCTTCCATTTTGACCCGTTTCAGGCACAGAAATGACTTTAAACACACTTATTCTAGTTGACAAAGTCATAATTCACATCCAACAGTAATTTAGAGTCAAAAGATTAAATGTTGAAATTTCATCATTATAGACCATTTTGGGAACGTTCGACATGTCCGGAGTCATCGTTTTTCATCCGAAAATTGATTTTTTGGACTGTACCAAAAATGATTCGAAATGTCAATTGGATCATGCCTCATGTTGAATAACCACTTTTTAAACCCTCACAGTGACCAAAATTGCCATTTTAACAGAGTTTTGCTTACTCAAAAGCTTCCATTTTTACCCGTTTCAGGCACAGAAATGACTTTAAACACACTTATTCTAGTTGACAAAGTCATAATTCACATCCAACACTAATTTAGAGTCAAAAGATTAAATGTTGAAATTTCATCATTATAGACCATTTTGGGATCGTTCGACAGGTCCGGAGTCATCGTTTTTCATCCGAAAATTGATTTTTTGGACTGTACCAAAAATGATTCAAAATGTCAATTGGATCATGCCTCATGTTGAATAACCACTTTTTAAACCCTCACAGTGACCAAAATTGCCATTTTTACTGAGTTTTGCTTACTCAAAAGCTTCCATTTTGACCCGTTTCAGGCACAGAAATGACTTTAAACACACTTATTCTAGTTGACAAAGTCATAATTCACATCCAACAGTCATTTAGTGTCAAAAGATTAAATGTTGAAATTTCATCATTATAGACCATTTTGGGATCGTTCGACAGGTCCGGAGTCATCGTTTTTCATCCGAAAATTGATTTTTTGGACTGTACCAAAAATGATTCAAAATGTCAATTGGATCATGCCTCATGTTGAATAACCACTTTTTAAACCCTCACAGTGACCAAAATTGCCATTTTTACAGAGTTTTGCTTACTCAAAAGCTTCCATTTTGACCCGTTTCAGGCACAGAAATGACTTTAAACACACTTATTCTAGTTGACAAAGTCATAATTCACATTCAACAGTAATTTAGAGTCAAAAGATTAAATGTTGAAATTTCATCATTATAGACCATTTTGGTATCGTTCGACAGGTCCGGAGTCATCGTTTTTCATCCGAAAATTGATTTTTTGGACTGTACCAACAATGATTCAAAATGTCAATTGGATCATGCCTCATGTTGAATAACCACTTTTTAAACCCCCACAGTGACCAAAATTGCCATATT
Organism: Lissotriton vulgaris; assembly: GCF_964263255.1. Classification (NCBI taxonomy): domain Eukaryota; kingdom Metazoa; phylum Chordata; class Amphibia; order Caudata; family Salamandridae; genus Lissotriton; species Lissotriton vulgaris. The sequence continues at coordinate 799,958 of NW_028242884.1, forward strand.
TACAGAGTTTTGCTTACTCAAAAGCTTCCATTTTGACCCGTTTCAGGCACAGAAATGACTTTAAACACACTTATTCTAGTTGACAAAGTCATAATTCACATCCAACAGTAATTTAGAGTCAAAAGATTAAATGTTGAAATTTCATCATTATAGACCATTTTTATGAACGTTCGACATGTCCGGAGTCATCGTTTTTCATCCGAAAATTGATTTTTTGGACTGTACCAAAAATGATTCAAAATGTCAATTGGATCATGCCTCATGTTGAATAACCACTTTTTAAACCCTCACAGTGACCAAAATTGCCATTTTTACAGAGTTTTGCTTACTCAAAAGCTTCCATTTTGACCCGTTTCAGGCACAGAAATGACTTTAAACACACTTATTCTAGTTGACAAAGTCATAATTCACATCCAACAGTAATTTAGAGTCAAAAGATTAAATGTTGAAATTTCATCATTATAGACCATTTTGGTATCGTTCGACAGGTCCGGAGTCATCGTTTTTCATCCGAAAATTGATTTTTTGGACTGTACCAAAAATGATTCAAAATGTCAATTGGATCATTCCTCATGTTGAATAACCACTTTTTAAACCCTCACAGTGACAAAAAATTGCCATTTTTACAGAGTTTTGCTTACTCAAAAGCTTCCATTTTGACCCGTTTCAGGCACAGAAATGACTTTAAACACACTTATTCTAGTTGACAAAGTCATAATTCACATCCAACAGTCATTTAGAGTCAAAAGATTAAATGTTGAAATTTCATCATTATAGACCATTTTGGGATCGTTCGACAGGTCCGGAGTCATCGTTTTTCATCCGAAAATTGATTTTTTGGACTGTACCAAAAATGATTCAAAATGTCAATTGGATCATGCCTCATGTTGAATAACCACTTTTTAAACCCTCACAGTGACCAAAATTGCCATTTTTACAGAGTTTTGCTTACTCAAAAGCTTCCATTTTGACCCGTTTCAGGCACAGAAATGACTTTAAACACACTTATTCTAGTTGACAAAGTCATAATTCACATCCAACAGTCCTTTAGTGTCAAAAGATTAAATGTTGAAATTTCATCATTATAGACCATTTTGGGATCGTTCGACAGGTCCGGAGTCATCGTTTTTCATCCGAAAATTGATTTTTTGGACTGTACCAAAAATGATTCAAAATGTCAATTGGATCATGCCTCATGTTGAATAACCACTTTTTAAACCCTCACAGTGACCAAAATTGCCATTTTTACAGAGTTTTGCTTACTCAAAAGCTTCCATTTTGACCCGTTTCAGGCACAGAAATGACTTTAAACACACTTATTCTAGTTGACATAGTCATAATTCACATCCAACAGTAATTTAGAGTCAAAAGATTAAATGTTGAAATTTCATCATTATAGACCATTTTGGTATCGTTCGACAGGTCCGGAGTCATCGTTTTTCATCCGAAAATTGATTTTTTGGACTGTACCAACAATGATTCAAAATGTCAATTGGATCATGCCTCATGTTGAATAACCACTTTTTAAACCCCCACAGTGACCAAAATTGCCATATTTACAGAGTTTTGCTTACTCAAAAGCTTCCATTTTGACCCGTTTCAGGCACAGAAATGACTTTAAACACACTTATTCTAGTTGACAAAGTCATAATTCACATCCAACAGTAATTTAGAGTCAAAAGATTAAATGTTGAAATTTCATCATTATAGACCATTTTGGGAACGTTCGACATGTCCGGAGTCATCGTTTTTCATCCGAAAATTGATTTTTTGGACTGTACCAAAAATGATTCAAAATGTCAATTGGATCATGCCTCATGTTGAATAACCACTTTTTAAACCCTCACAGTGACCAAAATTGCCATTTCTACAGAGTTTTGCTTACTCAAAAGCTTCCATTTTGACCCGTTTCAGGCACAGAAATGACTTTAAACACACTTATTCTAGTTGACAAAGTCATAATTCACATCCAACAGTAATTTAGAGTCAAAAGATTAAATGTTGAAATTTCATCATTATAGACCATTTTGGTATTGTTCGACAGGTCCGGAGTCATCGTTTTTCATCCGAAAATTGATTTTTTGGACTGTACCAAAAATGATTCAAAATGTCAATTGGATCATGCCTCATGTTGAATAACCACTTTTTAAACCCTCACAGTGACCAAAATTGCCATTTTTACAGAGTTTTGCTTACTCAAAAGCTTCCATTTTGACCCGTTTCAGGCACAAAAATGACTTTAAACACACTTATTCTAGTTGACAAAGTCATAATTCACATCCAACAGTAATTTAGAGTCAAAAGATTAAATGTTGAAATTTCATCGTTATAGACCATTTTATGATCGTTCGACAGGTCCGGAGTCATCGTTTTTCATCCGAAAATTGATTTTTTGGACTGTACCAAAAATGATTCAAAATGTCAATTGGATCATGCCTCATGTTGAATAACCACTTTTTAAACCCTCACAGTGACCAAAATTGCCATTTTTACAGAGTTTTGCTTACTCAAAAGCTTCCATTTTGACCCGTTTCAGGCACAGAAATGACTTTAAACACACTTATTCTAGTTGACAAAGTCATAATTCACATCCAACAGTAATTTAGAGTCAAAAGATTAAATGTTGAAATTTCATCATTATAGACCATTTTGGTATCGTTCGACAGGTCCGGAGTCATCGTTTTTCATCCGAAAATTGATTTTTTGGACTGTACCAAAAATGATTCAAAATGTCAATTGGATCATGCCTCATGTTGAATAACCACTTTTTAAACCCTCACAGTGACAAAAAATTGCCATTTTTACAGAGTTTTGCTTACTCAAAAGCTTCCATTTTGACCCGTTTCAGGCACAGAAATGACTTTAAACACACTTATTCTAGTTGACAAAGTCATAATTCACATCCAACAGTCATTTAGAGTCAAAAGATTAAATGTTGAAATTTCATCATTATAGACCATTTTGGGATCGTTCGACAGGTCCGGAGTCATCGTTTTTCATCCGAAAATTGATTTTTTGGACTGTACCAAAAATGATTCAAAATGTCAATTGGATCATGCCTCATGTTGAATAACCACTTTTTAAACCCTCACAGTGACCAAAATTGCCATTTTTACAGAGTTTTGCTTACTCAAAAGCTTCCATTTTGACCCGTTTCAGGCACAGAAATGACTTTAAACACACTTATTCTAGTTGACAAAGTCATAATTCACATCCAACAGTAATTTAGAGTCAAAAGATTAAATGTTGAAATTTCATCATTATAGACCATTTTGGGAACGTTCGACATGTCCGGAGTCATCGTTTTTCATCCGAAAATTGATTTTTTGGACTGTACCAAAAATGATTCGAAATGTCAATTGGATCATGCCTCATGTTGAATAACCACTTTTTAAACCCTCACAGTGACCAAAATTGCCATTTTAACAGAGTTTTGCTTACTCAAAAGCTTCCATTTTTACCCGTTTCAGGCACAGAAATGACTTTAAACACACTTATTCTAGTTGACAAAGTCATAATTCACATCCAACAATAATTTAGAGTCAAAAGATTAAATGTTGAAATTTCATCATTATAGACCATTTTGGTATCGTTCGACAGGTCCGGAGTCATCGTTTTTCATCCGAAAATTGATTTTTTGGACTGTACCAAAAATGATTCAAAATGTCAATTGGATCATGCCTCATGTTGAATAACCACTTTTTAAACCCTCACAGTGACCAAAATTGCCATTTTTACAGAGTTTTGCTTACTCAAAAGCTTCCATTTTGACCCGTTTCAGGCACAGAAATGACTTTAAACACACTTATTCTAGTTGACAAAGTCATAATTCACATCCAACAGTAATTTAGAGTCAAAAGATTAAATGTTGAAATTTCATCGTTATAGACCATTTTATGATCGTTCGACAGGTCCGGAGTCATCGTTTTTCATCCGAAAATTGATTTTTTGGACTGTACCAAAAATGATTCAAAATGTCAATTGGATCATTCCTCATGTTGAATAACCACTTTTTAAACCCTCACAGTGACAAAAAATTGCCATTTTTACAGAGTTTTGCTTACTCAAAAGCTTCCATTTTGACCCGTTTCAGGCACAGAAATGACTTTAAACACACTTATTCTAGTTGACAAAGTCATAATTCACATCCAACAGTCATTTAGAGTCAAAAGATTAAATGTTGAAATTTCATCATTATAGACCATTTTGGGATCGTTCGACAGGTCCGGAGTCATCGTTTTTCATCCGAAAATTGATTTTTTGGACTGTACCAAAAATGATTCAAAATGTCAATTGGATCATGCCTCATGTTGAATAACCACTTTTTAAACCCTCACAGTGACCAAAATTGCCATTTTTACAGAGTTTTGCTTACTCAAAAGCTTCCATTTTGACCCGTTTCAGGCACAGAAATGACTTTAAACACACTTATTCTAGTTGACAAAGTCATAATTCACATCCAACAGTCCTTTAGTGTCAAAAGATTAAATGTTGAAATTTCATCATTATAGACCATTTTGGGATCGTTCGACAGGTCCGGAGTCATCGTTTTTCATCCGAAAATTGATTTTTTGGACTGTACCAAAAATGATTCAAAATGTCAATTGGATCATGCCTCATGTTGAATAACCACTTTTTAAACCCTCACAGTGACCAAAATTGCCATTTTTACAGAGTTTTGCTTACTCAAAAGCTTCCATTTTGACCCGTTTCAGGCACAGAAATGACTTTAAACACACTTATTCTAGTTGACAAAGTCATAATTCACATCCAACAGTAATTTAGAGTCAAAAGATTAAATGTTGAAATTTCATCATTATAGACCATTTTGGTATCGTTCGACAGGTCCGGAGTCATCGTTTTTCATCCGAAAATTGATTTTTTGGACTGTACCAACAATGATTCAAAATGTCAATTGGATCATGCCTCATGTTGAATAACCACTTTTTAAACCCCCACAGTGACCAAAATTGCCATATTTACAGAGTTTTGCTTACTCAAAAGCTTCCATTTTGACCCGTTTCAGGCACAGAAATGACTTTAAACACACTTATTCTAGTTGACAAAGTCATAATTCACATCCAACAGTAATTTAGAGTCAAAAGATTAAATGTTGAAATTTCATCATTATAGACCATTTTGGGAACGTTCGACATGTCCGGAGTCATCGTTTTTCATCCGAAAATTGATTTTTTGGACTGTACCAAAAATGATTCAAAATGTCAATTGGATCATGCCTCATGTTGAATAACCACTTTTTAAACCCTCACAGTGACCAAAATTGCCATTTCTACAGAGTTTTGCTTACTCAAAAGCTTCCATTTTGACCCGTTTCAGGCACAGAAATGACTTTAAACACACTTATTCTAGTTGACAAAGTCATAATTCACATCCAACAGTAATTTAGAGTCAAAAGATTAAATGTTGAAATTTCATCATTATAGACCATTTTGTTATTGTTCGACAGGTCCGGAGTCATCGTTTTTCATCCGAAAATTGATTTTTTGGACTGTACCAAAAATGATTCAAAATGTCAATTGGATCATGCCTCATGTTGAATAACCACTTTTTAAACCCTCACAGTGACCAAAATTGCCATTTTTACAGAGTTTTGCTTACTCAAAAGCTTCCATTTTGACCCGTTTCAGGCACAAAAATGACTTTAAACACACTTATTCTAGTTGACAAAGTCATAATTCACATCCAACAGTAATTTAGAGTCAAAAGATTAAATGTTGAAATTTCATCGTTATAGACCATTTTATGATCGTTCGACAGGTCCGGAGTCATCGTTTTTCATCCGAAAATTGATTTTTTGGACTGTACCAAAAATGATTCAAAATGTCAATTGGATCATGCCTCATGTTGAATAACCACTTTTTAAACCCTCACAGTGACCAAAATTGCCATTTTTACAGAGTTTTGCTTACTCAAAAGCTTCCATTTTGACCCGTTTCAGGCACAGAAATGACTTTAAACACACTTATTCTAGTTGACAAAGTCATAATTCACATCCAACAGTAATTTAGAGTCAAAAGATTAAATGTTGAAATTTCATCATTATAGACCATTTTGGTATCGTTCGACAGGTCCGGAGTCATCGTTTTTCATCCGAAAATTGATTTTTTGGACTGTACCAAAAATGATTCAAAATGTCAATTGGATCATGCCTCATGTTGAATAACCACTTTTTAAACCCTCACAGTGACAAAAAATTGCCATTTTTACAGAGTTTTGCTTACTCAAAAGCTTCCATTTTGACCCGTTTCAGGCACAGAAATGACTTTAAACACACTTATTCTAGTTGACAAAGTCATAATTCACATCCAACAGTCATTTAGAGTCAAAAGATTAAATGTTGAAATTTCATCATTATAGACCATTTTGGGATCGTTCGACAGGTCCGGAGTCATCGTTTTTCATCCGAAAATTGATTTTTTGGACTGTACCAAAAATGATTCAAAATGTCAATTGGATCATGCCTCATGTTGAATAACCACTTTTTAAACCCTCACAGTGACCAAAATTGCCATTTTTACAGAGTTTTGCTTACTCAAAAGCTTCCATTTTGACCCGTTTCAGGCACAGAAATGACTTTAAACACACTTATTCTAGTTGACAAAGTCATAATTCACATCCAACAGTAATTTAGAGTCAAAAGATTAAATGTTGAAATTTCATCATTATAGACCATTTTGGGAACGTTCGACATGTCCGGAGTCATCGTTTTTCATCCGAAAATTGATTTTTTGGACTGTACCAAAAATGATTCGAAATGTCAATTGGATCATGCCTCATGTTGAATAACCACTTTTTAAACCCTCACAGTGACCAAAATTGCCATTTTAACAGAGTTTTGCTTACTCAAAAGCTTCCATTTTTACCCGTTTCAGGCACAGAAATGACTTTAAACACACTTATTCTAGTTGACAAAGTCATAATTCACATCCAACAATAATTTAGAGTCAAAAGATTAAATGTTGAAATTTCATCATTATAGACCATTTTGGTATCGTTCGACAGGTCCGGAGTCATCGTTTTTCATCCGAAAATTGATTTTTTGGACTGTACCAAAAATGATTCAAAATGTCAATTGGATCATGCCTCATGTTGAATAACCACTTTTTAAACCCTCACAGTGACCAAAATTGCCATTTTTACAGAGTTTTGCTTACTCAAAAGCTTCCATTTTGACCCGTTTCAGGCACAGAAATGACTTTAAACACACTTATTCTAGTTGACAAAGTCATAATTCACATCCAACAGTAATTTAGAGTCAAAAGATTAAATGTTGAAATTTCATCGTTATAGACCATTTTATGATCGTTCGACAGGTCCGGAGTCATCGTTTTTCATCCGAAAATTGATTTTTTGAACTGTACCAAAAATGATTCAAAATGTCAATTGGATCATGCCTCATGTTGAATAACCACTTTTTAAACCCTCACAGTGACCAAAATTGCCATTTTTACAGAGTTTTGCTTACTCAAAAGCTTCCATTTTGACCCGTTTCAGGCACAGAAATTACTTTAAACACACTTATTCTAGTTGACAAAGTCATAATTCACATCCAACAGTCATTTAGAGTCAAAAGATTAAATGTTGAAATTTCATCATTATAGACCATTTTGGGATCGTTCGACAGGTCCGGAGTCATCGTTTTTCATCCGAAAATTGATTTTTTGGACTGTACCAAAAATGATTCAAAATGTCAATTGGATCATGCCTCATGTTGAATAACCACTTTTTAAACCCTCACAGTGACCAAAATTGCCATTTTTACTGAGTTTTGCTTACTCAAAAGCTTCCATTTTGACCCGTTTCAGGCACAGAAATGACTTTAAACACACTTATTCTAGTTGACAAAGTCATAATTCACATCCAACAGTCATTTAGTGTCAAAAGATTAAATGTTGAAATTTCATCATTATAGACCATTTTGGGATCGTTCGACAGGTCCGGAGTCATCGTTTTTCATCCGAAAATTGATTTTTTGGACTGTACCAAAAATGATTCAAAATGTCAATTGGATCATGCCTCATGTTGAATAACCACTTTTTAAACCCTCACAGTGACCAAAATTGCCATTTTTACAGAGTTTTGCTTACTCAAAAGCTTCCATTTTGACCCGTTTCAGGCACAGAAATGACTTTAAACACACTTATTCTAGTTGACAAAGTCATAATTCACATTCAACAGTAATTTAGAGTCAAAAGATTAAATGTTGAAATTTCATCATTATAGACCATTTTGGTATCGTTCGACAGGTCCGGAGTCATCGTTTTTCATCCGAAAATAGATTTTTTGGACTGTACCAACAATGATTCAAAATGTCAATTGGATCATGCCTCATGTTGAATAACCACTTTTTAAACCCCCACAGTGACCAAAATTGCCATATTTACAGAGTTTTGCTTACTCAAAAGCTTCCATTTTGACCCGTTTCAGGCACAGAAAAGACTTTAAACACACTTATTCTAGTTGACAAAGTCATAATTCACATCCAACAGTAATTTAGAGTCAAAAGATTAAATGTTGAAATTTCATCATTATAGACCATTTTGGTATCGTTCGACAGGTCCGGAGTCATCGTTTTTCATCCGAAAATTGATTTTTTGGACTGTACCAAAAATGATTCAAAATGTCAATTGGATCATTCCTCATGTTGAATAACCACTTTTTAAACCCTCACAGTGACAAAAAATTGCCATTTTTACAGAGTTTTGCTTACTCAAAAGCTTCCATTTTGACCCGTTTCAGGCACAGAAATGACTTTAAACACACTTATTCTAGTTGACAAAGTCATAATTCACATCCAACAGTCATTTAGAGTCAAAAGATTAAATGTTGAAATTTCATCATTATAGACCATTTTGGGATCGTTCGACAGGCCCGGAGTCATCGTTTTTCATCCGAAAATTGATTTTTTGGACTGTACCAAAAATGATTCAAAATGTCAATTGGATCATGCCTCATGTTGAATAACCACTTTTTAAACCCTCACAGTGACCAAAATTGCCATTTTTACAGAGTTTTGCTTACTCAAAAGCTTCCATTTTGACCCGTTTCAGGCACAGAAATGACTTTAAACACACTTATTCTAGTTGACAAAGTCATAATTCACATCCAACAGTCCTTTAGTGTCAAAAGATTAAATGTTGAAATTTCATCATTATAGACCATTTTGGGATCGTTCGACAGGTCCGGAGTCATCGTTTTTCATCCGAAAATTGATTTTTTGGACTGTACCAAAAATGATTCAAAATGTCAATTGGATCATGCCTCATGTTGAATAACCACTTTTTAAACCCTCACAGTGACCAAAATTGCCATTTTTACAGAGTTTTGCTTACTCAAAAGCTTCCATTTTGAACCGTTTCAGGCACAGAAATGACTTTAAACACACTTATTCTAGTTGACAAAGTCATAATTCACATCCAACAGTAATTTAGAGTCAAAAGATTAAATGTTGAAATTTCATCATTATAGACCATTTTGGTATCGTTCGACAGGTCCGGAGTCATTGTTTTTCATCCGAAAATTGATTTTTTGGACTGTACCAACAATGATTCAAAATGTCAATTGGATCATGCCTCATGTTGAATAACCACTTTTTAAACCCCCACAGTGACCAAAATTGCCATATTTACAGAGTTTTGCTTACTCAAAAGCTTCCATTTTGACCCGTTTCAGGCACAGAAATGACTTTAAACACACTTATTCTAGTTGACAAAGTCATAATTCACATCCAACAGTAATTTAGAGTCAAAAGATTAAATGTTGAAATTTCATCATTATAGACCATTTTGGGAACGTTCGACATGTCCGGAGTCATCGTTTTTCATCCGAAAATTGATTTTTTGGACTGTACCAAAAATGATTCAAAATGTCAATTGGATCATGCCTCATGTTGAATAACCACTTTTTAAACCCTCACAGTGACCAAAATTGCCATTTCTACAGAGTTTTGCTTACTCAAAAGCTTCCATTTTGACCCGTTTCAGGCACAGAAATGACTTTAAACACACTTATTCTAGTTGACAAAGTCATACTTCACATCCAACAGTAATTTAGAGTCAAAAGATTAAATGTTGAAATTTCATCATTATAGACCATTTTGGTATTGTTCGACAGGTCCGGAGTCATCGTTTTTCATCCGAAAATTGATTTTTTGGACTGTACCAAAAATTATTCAAAATGTCAATTGGATCATGCCTCATGTTGAATAACCACTTTTTAAACCCTCACAGTGACCAAAATTGCCATTTTTACAGAGTTTTGCTTACTCAAAAGCTTCCATTTTGACCCGTTTCAGGCACAGAAATGACTTTAAACACACTTATTCTAGTTGACAAAGTCATAATTCACATCCAACAGTAATTTAGAGTCAAAAGATTAAATGTTGAAATTTCATCATTATAGACCATTTTGGTATCGTTCGACAGGTCCGGAGTCATCGTTTTTCATCCGAAAATTGATTTTTTGGACTGTACCAAAAATGATTCAAAATGTCAATTGGATCATGCCTCATGTTGAATAACCACTTTTTAAACCCTCACAGTGACAAAAAATTGCCATTTTTACAGAGTTTTGCTTACTCAAAAGCTTCCATTTTGACCCGTTTCAGGCACAGAAATGACTTTAAACACACTTATTCTAGTTGACAAAGTCATAATTCACATCCAACAGTCATTTAGAGTCAAAAGATTAAATGTTGAAATTTCATCATTATAGACCATTTTGGGATCGTTCGACAGGTCCGGAGTCATCGTTTTTCATCCGAAAATTGATTTTTTGGACTGTACCAAAAATGATTCAAAATGTCAATTGGATCATGCCTAATGTTGAATAACCACTTTTTAAACCCTCACAGTGACCAAAATTGCCATTTTTACAGAGTTTTGCTTACTCAAAAGCTTCCATTTTGACCCGTTTCAGGCACAGAAATGACTTTAAACACACTTATTCTAGTTGACAAAGTCATAATTCACATCCAACAGTAATTTAGAGTCAAAAGATTAAATGTTGAAATTTCATCGTTATAGACCATTTTATGATCGTTCGACAGGTCCGGAGTCATCGTTTTTCATCCGAAAATTGATTTTTTGGACTGTACCAAAAATGATTCAAAATGTCAATTGGATCATGCCTCATGTTGAATAACCACTTTTTAAACCCTCACAGTGACCAAAATTGCCATTTTTACAGAGTTTTGCTTACTCAAAAGCTTCCATTTTGACCCGTTTCAGGCACAGAAATGACTTTAAACACACTTATTCTAGTTGACAAAGTCATAATTCACATCCAACAGTAATTTAGAGTCAAAAGATTAAATGTTGAAATTTCATCATTATAGACCATTTTGGTATCGTTCGACAGGTCCGGAGTCATCGTTTTTCATCCGAAAATAGATTTTTTGGACTGTACCAAAAATGATTCAAAATGTCAATTGGATCATGCCTCATGTTGAATAACCACTTTTTAAACCCTCACAGTGACAAAAAATTGCCATTTTTACAGAGTTTTGCTTACTCAAAAGCTTCCATTTTGACCCGTTTCAGGCACAGAAATGACTTTAAACACACTTATTCTAGTTGACAAAGTCATAATTCACATCCAACAGTCATTTAGAGTCAAAAGATTAAATGTTGAAATTTCATCATTATAGACCATTTTGGGATCGTTCGACAGGTCCGGAGTCATCGTTTTTCATCCGAAAATTGATTTTTTGGACTGTACCAAAAATGATTCAAAATGTCAATTGGATCATGCCTCATGTTGAATAACCACTTTTTAAACCCTCACAGTGACCAAAATTGCCATTTTTACTGAGTTTTGCTTACTCAAAAGCTTCCATTTTGACCCGTTTCAGGCACAGAAATGACTTTAAACACACTTATTCTAGTTGACAAAGTCATAATTCACATCCAACAGTCATTTAGTGTCAAAAGATTAAATGTTGAAATTTCATCATTATAGACCATTTTGGGATCGTTCGACAGGTCCGGAGTCATCGTTTTTCATCCGAAAATTGATTTTTTGGACTGTACCAAAAATGATTCAAAATGTCAATTGGATCATGCCTCATGTTGAATAACCACTTTTTAAACCCTCACAGTGACCAAAATTGCCATTTTTACAGAGTTTTGCTTACTCAAAAGCTTCCATTTTGACCCGTTTCAGGCACAGAAATGACTTTAAACACACTTATTTTAGTTGACAAAGTCATAATTCACATCCAACAGTAATTTAGAGTCAAAAGATTAAATGTTAAAATTTCATCATTATAGACCATTTTGGGATCGTTCGACAGGTCCGGAGTCATCGTTTTTCATCCGAAAATTGATTTTTTGGACTGTACCAAAAATGATTCAAAATGTCAATTGGATCATGCCTCATGTTGAATAACCACTTTTTAAACCCTCACAGTGACCAAAATTGCCATTTTTACAGAGTTTTGCTTACTCAAAAGCTTCCATTTTGACCCGTTTCAGGCACAGAAATGACTTTAAACACACTTATTCTAGTTGACAAAGTCATAATTCACATCCAACAGTCCTTTAGTGTCAAAAGATTAAATGTTGAAATTTCATCATTATAGACCATTTTGGGATCGTTCGACAGGTCCGGAGTCATCGTTTTTCATCCGAAAATTGATTTTTTGGACTGTACCAAAAATGATTCAAAATGTCAATTGGATCATGCCTCATGTTGAATAACCACTTTTTAAACCCTCACAGTGACCAAAATTGCCATTTTTACAGAGTTTTGCTTACTCAAAAGCTTCCATTTTGACCCGTTTCAGGCACAGAAATGACTTTAAACACACTTATTCTAGTTGACAAAGTCATAATTCACATCCAACAGTAATTTAGAGTCAAAAGATTAAATGTTGAAATTTCATCATTATAGACCATTTTGGTATCGTTCGACAGGTCCGGAGTCATCGTTTTTCATCCGAAAATTGATTTTTTGGACTGTACCAACAATGATTCAAAATGTCAATTGGATCATGCCTCATGTTGAATAACCACTTTTTAAACCCCCACAGTGACCAAAATTGCCATATTTACAGAGTTTTGCTTACTCAAAAGCTTCCATTTTGACCCGTTTCAGGCACAGAAATGACTTTAAACACACTTATTCTAGTTGACAAAGTCATAATTCACATCCAACAGTAATTTAGAGTCAAAAGATTAAATGTTGAAATTTCATCATTATAGACCATTTTGGGAACGTTCGACATGTCCGGAGTCATCGTTTTTCATCCGAAAATTGATTTTTTGGACTGTACCAAAAATGATTCAAAATGTCAATTGGATCATGCCTCATGTTGAATAACCACTTTTTAAACCCTCACAGTGACCAAAATTGCCATTTTAACAGAGTTTTGCTTACTCAAAAGCTTCCATTTTGACCCGTTTCAGGCACAGAAATGACTTTAAACACACTTATTCTAGTTGACAAAGTCATAATTCACATCCAACAGTAATTTAGAGTCAAAAGATTAAATGTTGAAATTTCATCATTATAGACCATTTTGGTATCGTTCGACAGGTCCGGAGTCATCGTTTTTCATCCGAAAATTGATTTTTTGGACTGTACCAAAAATGATTCAAAATGTCAATTGGATCATGCCTCATGTTGAATAACCACTTTTTAAACCCTCACAGTGACCAAAATTGCCATTTTTACAGAGTTTTGCTTACTCAAAAGCTTCCATTTTGACCCGTTTCAGGCACAGAAATGACTTTAAACACACTTATTCTAGTTGACAAAGTCATAATTCACATCCAACAGTAATTTAGAGTCAAAAGATTAAATGTTGAAATTTCATCGTTATAGACCATTTTATGATCGTTCGACAGGTCCGGAGTCATCGTTTTTCATCCGAAAATTGATTTTTTGGACTGTACCAAAAATGATTCAAAATGTCAATTGGATCATGCCTCATGTTGAATAACCACTTTTTAAACCCTCACAGTGACCAAAATTGCCATTTTTACAGAGTTTTGCTTACTCAAAAGCTTCAATTTTGACCCGTTTTGGGCACAGAAATGACTTTAAACACACTTATTTTAGTTGACAAAGTCCTAATTCACATCCAACAGTAATTTAGAGTCAAAAGATTAAATGTTAAAATTTCATCATTATAGACCATTTTGGGATCGTTCGACAGGTCCGGAGTCATCGTTTTTCATCCGAAAATTGATTTTTTGGACTGTACCAAAAATGATTCAAAATGTCAATTGGATCATGCCTCATGTTGAATAAACACTTTTCAAACCCTCACAGTGACCAAAATTGCCATTTTTACAGAGTTTTGCTTACTCTAAAGCTTCAATTTTGACCCGTTTCAGGCACAGAAATGACTTTAAACACACTTATTTTAGTTGACAAAGTCCTAATTCACATCCAACAGTAATTTAGAGTCAAAAGATTAAATGTTAAAATTTCATCATTATAGACCATTTTGGGATCGTTCGACAGGTCCGGAGTCATCGTTTTTCATCCGAAAATTGATTTTTTGGACTGTACCAAAAATGATTCAAAATGTCAATTGGATCATGCCTCATGTTGAATAAACACTTTTCAAACCCTCACAGTGACCAAAATTGCCATTTTTACAGAGTTTTGCTTACTCAAAAGCTTCAGTTTTGACCCGTTTCAGGCACAGAAATGACTTTAAACACACTTATTTTAGTTGACAAAGTCCTAATTCACATCCAACAGTAATTTAGAGTCAAAAGATTAAATGTTAAAATTTCATCATTATAGACCATTTTGGGATCGTTCGACAGGTCCGGAGTCATCGTTTTTCATCCGAAAATTGATTTTTTGGACTGTACCAAAAATGATTCAAAATGTCAATTGGATCATGCCTCATGTTGAATAACCACTTTTTAAACCCTCACAGTGACCAAAATTGCCATTTTTACAGAGTTTTGCTTACTCAAAAGCTTCCATTTTGACCCGTTTCAGGCACAGAAATGACTTTAAACACACTTATTCTAGTTGACAAAGTCATAATTCACATCCAACAGTCATTTAGAGTCAAAAGATTAAATGTTGAAATTTCATCATTATAGACCATTTTGGGATCGTTCGACAGGTCCGAAGTCATCGTTTTTCATCCGAAAATTGATTTTTTGGACTGTACCAAAAATGATTCAAAATGTCAATTGGATCATGCCTCATGTTGTATAACCACTTTTTAAACCCTCACAATGACCAAAATTGCCATTTTTACAGAGTTTTGCTTACTCAAAAGCTTCAATTTTGACCCGTTTCAGTTACAGAAATGACTTTAAACACACTTATTCTAGTTGACAAAGTAATAATTCACATCCAACAGTAATTTAGAGTCAAAAGATTAAATGTTGAAATTTCATCATTACAGACCATTTTGGGATCGTTCGACAGGTCCGGAGTCATCGTTTTTCATCCGAAAATTGATTTTTTGGACTGTACCAAAAATGATTCGAAATGTCAATTGGATCATGCCTCATGTTGAATAACCACTTTTTAAACCCTCACAGTGACCAAAATTGCCATTTTTACAGAGTTTTGCTTACTCAAAAGCTTCCATTTTGACCCGTTTCAGGCACAGAAATGACTTTAAACACACTTATTCTAGTTGACAAAGTCATAATTCACATCCAACAGTAATTTAGAGTCAAAAGATTAAATGTTAAAATTTCATCATTATAGACCATTTTGGTATCGTTCGACAGGTCCGGAGTCATCGTTTTTCATCCGAAAATTGATTTTTTGGACTGTACCAACAATGATTCAAAATGTCAATTGGATCATGCCTCATGTTGAATAACCACTTTTTAAACCCTCACAGTGACCAAAATTGCCATTTTTACAGAGTTTTGCTTACTCAAAAGCTTCCATTTTGACCCGTTTCAGGCACAGAAATGACTTTAAACACACTTATTCTAGTTGACAAAGTCATAATTCACATCCAACAGTAATTTAGAGTCAAAAGATTAAATGTTGAAATTTCATCATTATAGACCATTTTGGTATCGTTCGACAGGTCCGGAGTCATCGTTTTTCATCCGAAAATTGATTTTTTGGACTGTACCAAAAATGATTCAAAATGTCAATTGGATCATGCCTCATGTTGAATAACCACTTTTTAAACCCTCACAGTGACCAAAATTGCCATTTTTACAGAGTTTTGCTTACTCAAAAGCTTCAATTTTGACCCGTTTCAGGCACAGAAATGACTTTAAACACACTTATTTTAGTTGACAAAGTCCTAATTCACATCCAACAGTAATTTAGAGTCAAAAGATTAAATGTTGAAATTTCATCATTATAGACCATTTTATGATCGCTCGACAGGTCCGGAGTCATCGTTTTTCATCCGAAAATTGATTTTTTGGACTGTACCAAAAATGATTCAAAATGTCAATTGGATCATGCCTCATGTTGAATAACCACTTTTTAAACCCTCACAGTGACCAAAATTGCCATTTTTACAGAGTTTTGCTTACTCAAAAGCTTCCATTTTGACCCGTTTCAGGCACAGAAATGACTTTAAACACACTTATTCTAGTTGACAAAGTCATAATTCACATCCAACAGTAATTTAGAGTCAAAAGATTAAATGTTGAAATTTCATCATTATAGACCATTTTGGTATCGTTCGACAGGTCCGGAGTCATCGTTTTTCATCCGAAAATTGATTTTTTGGACTGTACCAAAAATGATTCAAAATGTCAATTGGATCATGCCTCATGTTGAATAACCACTTTTTAAACCCTCACAGTGACCAAAATTGCCATTTTTACAGAGTTTTGCTTACTCAAAAGCTTCAATTTTGACCCGTTTCAGGCACAGAAATGACTTTAAACACACTTATTTTAGTTGACAAAGTCCTAATTCACATCCAACAGTAATTTAGAGTCAAAAGATTAAATGTTAAAATTTCATCATTATAGACCATTTTGGGATCGTTCGACAGGTCCGGAGTCATCGTTTTTCATCCGAAAATTGATTTTTTGGACTGTACCAAAAATGATTCAAAATGTCAATTGGATCATGCCTCATGTTGAATAAACACTTTTCAAACCCTCACAGTGACCAAAATTGCCATTTTTACAGAGTTTTGCTTACTCAAAAGCTTCAATTTTGACCCGTTTCAGGCACAGAAATGACTTTAAACACACTTATTTTAGTTGACAAAGTCCTAATTCACATCCAACAGTAATTTAGAGTCAAAAGATTAAATGTTAAAATTTCATCATTATAGACCATTTTGGGATCGTTCGACAAGTCCGGAGTCATCGTTTTTCATCCGAAAATTGATTTTTTGTACTGTACCAAAAATGATTCAAAATGTCAATTGGATCATTCCTCATGTTGAATAACCACTTTTTAAACCCTCACAGTGACAAAAAATTGCCATTTTTAAAGAGTTTTGCTTACTCAAAAGCTTCCATTTTGACCCGTTTCAGGCACAGAAATGACTTTAAACACACTTATTCTAGTTGACAAAGTCATAATTCACATCCAACAGTCATTTAGAGTCAAAAGATTAAATGTTGAAATTTCATCATTATAGACCATTTTGGGATCGTTCGACAGGTCCGGAGTCATCGTTTTTCATCCGAAAATTGATTTTTTGGACTGTACCAAAAATGATTCAAAATGTCAATTGGATCATGCCTCATGTTGAATAACCACTTTTTAAACCCTCACAGTGACCAAAATTACCATTTTTACAGAGTTTTGCTTACTCAAAAGCTTCCATTTTGACCCGTTTCAGGCACAGAAATGACTTTAAACACACTTATTCTAGTTGACAAAGTCATAATTCACATCCAACAGTCCTTTAGTGTCAAAAGATTAAATGTTGAAATTTCATCATTATAGACCATTTTGGGATCGTTCGACAGGTCCGGAGTCATCGTTTTTCATCCGAAAATTGATTTTTTGGACTGTACCAAAAATGATTCAAAATGTCAATTGGATCATGCCTCGTGTTGAATAACCACTTTTTAAACCCTCACAGTGACCAAAATTGCCATTTTTACAGAGTTTTGCTTACTCAAAAGCTTCCATTTTGACCCGTTTCAGGCACAGAAATGACTTTAAACACACTTATTCTAGTTGACAAAGTCATAATTCACATCCAACAGTAATTTAGAGTCAAAAGATTAAATGTTGAAATTTCATCATTATAGACCATTTTGGTATCGTTCGACAGGTCCGGAGTCATCGTTTTTCATCCGAAAATTGATTTTTTGGACTGTACCAACAATGATTCAAAATGTCAATTGGATCATGCCTCATGTTGAATAACCACTTTTTAAACCCCCACAGTGACCAAAATTGCCATATTTACAGAGTTTTGCTTACTCAAAAGCTTCCATTTTGACCCGTTTCAGGCACAGAAATGACTTTAAACACACTTATTCTAGTTGACAAAGTCATAATTCACATCCAACAGTAATTTAGAGTCAAAAGATTAAATGTTGAAATTTCATCATTATAGACCATTTTGGGAACGTTCGACATGTCTGGAGTCATCGTTTTTCATCCGAAAATTGATTTTTTGGACTGTACCAAAAATCATTCAAAATGTCAATTGGATCATGCCTCATGTTGAATAACCACTTTTTAAACCCTCACAGTGACCAAAATTGCCATTTTAACAGAGTTTTGCTTACTCAAAAGCTTCCATTTTGACCCGTTTCAGGCACAGAAATGACTTTAAACACACTTATTCTAGTTGACAAAGTCATAATTCACATCCAACACTAATTTAGAGTCAAAAGATTAAATGTTGAAATTTCATCATTATAGACCATTTTGGTATCGTTCGACAGGTCCGGAGTCATCGTTTTTCATCCGAAAATTGATTTTTTGGACTGTACCAAAAATGATTCAAAATGTCAATTGGATCATGCCTCATGTTGAATAACCACTTTTTAAACCCTCACAGTGACCAAAATTGCCATTTTTACAGAGTTTTGCTTACTCAAAAGCTTCCATTTTGACCCGTTTCAGGCACAGAAATGACTTTAAACACACTTATTCTAGTTGACAAAGTCATAATTCACATCCAACAGTCATTTAGTGTCAAAAGATTAAATGTTGAAATTTCATCATTATAGACCATTTTGGGATCGTTCGACAGGTCCGGAGTCATCGTTTTTCATCCGAAAATTGATTTTTTGGACTGTACCAAAAATGATTCAAAATGTCAATTGGATCATGCCTCATGTTGAATAACCACTTTTTAAACCCTCACAGTGACCAAAATTGCCATTTTTACAGAGTTTTGCTCACTCAAAAGCTTCTATTTTGACCCGTTTCAGGCACAGAAATGACTTTAAACACACTTATTCTAGTTGACAAAGTCATAATTCACATCCAACAGTAATTTAGAGTCAAAAGATTAAATGTTGAAATTTCATCATTATAGACCATTTTGGTATCGTTCGACAGGTCCGGAGTCATCGTTTTTCATCCGAAAATTGATTTTTTGGACTGTACCAAAAATGATTCAAAATGTCAATTGGATCATGCCTCATGTTGAATAACCACTTTTTAAACCCTCACAGTGACCAAAATTGCCATTTTTACAGAGTTTTGCTTACTCAAAAGCTTCCATTTTGACCCGTTTCAGGCACAGAAATGACTTTAAACACACTTATTCTAGTTGACAAAGTCATAATTCACATCCAACAGTAATTTAGAGTCAAAAGATTAAATGTTGAAATTTCATCATTATAGACCATTTTGGTATCGTTCGACAGGTCCGGAGTCATCGTTTTTCATCCGAAAATTGATTTTTTGGACTGTACCAAAAATGATTCAAAATGTCAATTGGATCATGCCTCATGTTGAATAACCACTTTTTAAACCCTCACAGTGACCAAAATTGCCATTTTTACAGAGTTTTGCTTTCTCAAAAGCTTCAATTTTGACCCGTTTCAGGCACAGAAATGACTTTAAACACACTTATTTTAGTTGACAAAGTCCTAATTCACATCCAACAGTAATTTAGAGTCAAAAGATTAAATGTTAAAATTTCATCATTATAGACCATTTTGGGATCGTTCGACAGGTCCGGAGTCATCGTTTTTCATCCGAAAATTGATTTTTTGGACTGTACCAAAAATGATTCAAAATGTCAATTGGATCATGCCTCATGTTGAATAAACACTTTTCAAACCCTCACAGTGACCAAAATTGCCATTTTTACAGAGTTTTGCTTACTCAAAAGCTTCAATTTTGACCCGTTTCAGGCACAGAAATGACTTTAAACACACTTATTTTAGTTGACAAAGTCCTAATTCACATCCAACAGTAATTTAGAGTCAAAAGATTAAATGTTAAAATTTCATCATTATAGACCATTTTGGGATCGTTCGACAGGTCCGGAGTCATCGTTTTTCATCCGAAAATTGATTTTTTGGACTGTACCAAAAATGATTCAAAATGTCAATTGGATCATGCCTCATGTTGAATAACCACTTTTTAAACCCTCACAGTGACCAAAATTACCATTTTTACAGAGTTTTGCTTACTCAAAAGCTTCCATTTTGACCCGTTTCAGGCACAGAAATGACTTTAAACACACTTATTCTAGTTGACAAAGTCATAATTCACATCCAACAGTCCTTTAGTGTCAAAAGATTAAATGTTGAAATTTCATCATTATAGACCATTTTGGGATCGTTCGACAGGTCCGGAGTCATCGTTTTTCATCCGAAAATTGATTTTTTGGACTGTACCAAAAATGATTCAAAATGTCAATTGGATCATGCCTCGTGTTGAATAACCACTTTTTAAACCCTCACAGTGACCAAAATTGCCATTTTTACAGAGTTTTGCTTACTCAAAAGCTTCCATTTTGACCCGTTTCAGGCACAGAAATGACTTTAAACACACTTATTCTAGTTGACAAAGTCATAATTCACATCCAACAGTAATTTAGAGTCAAAAGATTAAATGTTGAAATTTCATCATTATAGACCATTTTGGTATCGTTCGACAGGTCCGGAGTCATCGTTTTTCATCCGAAAATTGATTTTTTGGACTGTACCAAAAATCATTCAAAATGTCAATTGGATCATGCCTCATGTTGAATAACCACTTTTTAAACCCTCACAGTGACCAAAATTGCCATTTTAACAGAGTTTTGCTTACTCAAAAGCTTCCATTTTGACCCGTTTCAGGCACAGAAATGACTTTAAACACACTTATTCTAGTTGACAAAGTCATAATTCACATCCAACACTAATTTAGAGTCAAAAGATTAAATGTTGAAATTTCATCATTATAGACCATTTTGGTATCGTTCGACAGGTCCGGAGTCATCGTTTTTCATCCGAAAATTGATTTTTTGGACTGTACCAAAAATGATTCAAAATGTCAATTGGATCATGCCTCATGTTGAATAACCACTTTTTAAACCCTCACAGTGACCAAAATTGCCATTTTTACAGAGTTTTGCTTACTCAAAAGCTTCCATTTTGACCCGTTTCAGGCACAGAAATGACTTTAAACACACTTATTCTAGTTGACAAAGTCATAATTCACATCCAACAGTCATTTAGTGTCAAAAGATTAAATGTTGAAATTTCATCATTATAGACCATTTTGGGATCGTTCGACAGGTCCGGAGTCATCGTTTTTCATCCGAAAATTGATTTTTTGGACTGTACCAAAAATGATTCAAAATGTCAATTGGATCATGCCTCATGTTGAATAACCACTTTTTAAACCCTCACAGTGACCAAAATTGCCATTTTTACAGAGTTGTGCTCACTCAAAAGCTTCCATTTTGACCCGTTTCAGGCACAGAAATGACTTTAAACACACTTATTCTAGTTGACAAAGTCATAATTCACATCCAACAGTAATTTAGAGTCAAAAGATTAAATGTTGAAATTTCATCATTATAGACCATTTTGGTATCGTTCGACAGGTCCGGAGTCATCGTTTTTCATCCGAAAATTGATTTTTTGGACTGTACCAAAAATGATTCAAAATGTCAATTGGATCATGCCTCATGTTGAATAACCACTTTTTAAACCCTCACAGTGACCAAAATTGCCATTTTTACAGAGTTTTGCTTACTCAAAAGCTTCCATTTTGACCCGTTTCAGGCACAGAAATGACTTTAAACACACTTATTCTAGTTGACAAAGTCATAATTCACATCCAACAGTAATTTAGAGTCAAAAGATTAAATGTTGAAATTTCATCATTATAGACCATTTTGGGAACGTTCGACATGTCCGGAGTCATCGTTTTTCATCCGAAAATTGATTTTTTGGACTGTACCAAAAATGATTCAAAATGTCAATTGGATCATGCCTCATGTTGAATAACCACTTTTTAAACCCTCACAGTGACCAAAATTGCCATTTTAACAGAGTTTTGCTTACTCAAAAGCTTCCATTTTTACCCGTTTCAGGCACAGAAATGACTTTAAACACACTTATTCTAGTTGACAAAGTCATAATTCACATCCAACAGTAATTTAGAGTCAAAAGATTAAATGTTGAAATTTCATCATTATAGACCATTTTGGTATCGTTCGACAGGTCCGGAGTCATCGTTTTTCATCCAAAAATTGATTTTTTGAACTGTACCAAAAATGATTCAAAATGTCAATTGGATCATGCCTCATGTTGAATAACCACTTTTTAAACCCTCACAGTGACCAAAATTGCCATTTTTACAGAGTTTTGCTTACTCAAAAGCTTCCATTTTGACCCGTTTCAGGCACAGAAATGACTTTAAACACACTTATTCTAGTTGACAAAGTCATAATTCACATCCAACAGTAATTTAGAGTCAAAAGATTAAATGTTGAAATTTCATCGTTATAGACCATTTTATGATCGTTCGACAGGTCCGGAGTCATCGTTTTTCATCCGAAAATTGATTTTTTGAACTGTACCAAAAATGATTCAAAATGTCAATTGGATCATGCCTCATGTTGAATAACCACTTTTTAACCACTTGGCTGCTAAGGCAATATTTTTCTTTTCATTGATTTTCCATTGAAATCAATGGAAAGTCCATGACGAGTTACCCTTGTCATTAGCGGCGAAGAGGTTAAACCCTCACAGTGACCAAAATTGCCATTTTTACAGAGTTTTGCTTACTCAAAAGCTTCCATTTTGACCCGTTTCAGGCACAGAAATGACTTTAAACACACTTATTCTAGTTGACAAAGTCATAATTCACATCCAACAGTAATTTAGAGTCAAAAGATTAAATGTTGAAATTTCATCATTATAGACCATTTTGGTATCGTTCGACAGGTCCGGAGTCATCGTTTTTCATCCGAAAATTGATTTTTTGGACTGTACCAAAAATGATTCAAAATGTCAATTGGATCATGCCTCATGTTGAATAACCACTTTTTAAACCCTCACAGTGACAAAAAATTGCCATTTTTACAGAGTTTTGCTTACTCAAAAGCTTCCATTTTGACCCGTTTCAGGCACAGAAATGACTTTAAACACACTTATTCTAGTTGACAAAGTCATAATTCACATCCAACAGTCATTTAGAGTCAAAAGATTAAATGTTGAAATTTCATCATTATAGACCATTTTGGGATCGTTCGACAGGTCCGGAGTCATCGTTTTTCATCCGAAAATTGATTTTTTGGACTGTACC
This sequence comes from Lissotriton vulgaris, assembly GCF_964263255.1. Lineage (NCBI taxonomy): Eukaryota > Metazoa > Chordata > Amphibia > Caudata > Salamandridae > Lissotriton > Lissotriton vulgaris. The sequence goes on from NW_028242884.1 coordinate 823,622, forward strand.
AAAAATGATTCAAAATGTCAATTGGATCATGCCTCATGTTGAATAACCACTTTTTAAACCCTCACAGTGACCAAAATTGCCATTTTTACTGAGTTTTGCTTACTCAAAAGCTTCCATTTTGACCCGTTTCAGGCACAGAAATGACTTTAAACACACTTATTCTAGTTGACAAAGTCATAATTCACATCCAACAGTCATTTAGTGTCAAAAGATTAAATGTTGAAATTTCATCATTATAGACCATTTTGGGATCGTTCGACAGGTCCGGAGTCATCGTTTTTCATCCGAAAATTGATTTTTTGGACTGTACAAAAAATGATTCAAAATGTCAATTGGATCATGCCTCATGTTGAATAACCACTTTTTAAACCCTCACAATGACCAAAATTACCATTTTTACAGAGTTTTGCTTACTCAAAAGCTTCCATTTTGACCCGTTTCAGACACAGAAATGACTTTAAACACACTTATTCTAGTTGACAAAGTCATAATTCACATCCAACAGTCCTTTAGTGTCAAAAGATTAAATGTTGAAATTTCATCATTATAGACCATTTTGGGATCGTTCGACAGGTCCGGAGTCATCGTTTTTCATCCGAAAATTGATTTTTTGGACTGTACCAAAAATGATTCAAAATGTCAATTGGATCATGCCTCGTGTTGAATAACCACTTTTTAAACCCTCACAGTGACCAAAATTGCCATTTTTACAGAGTTTTGCTTACTCAAAAGCTTCCATTTTGACCCGTTTCAGGCACAGAAATGACTTTAAACACACTTATTCTAGTTGACAAAGTCATAATTCACATCCAACAGTAATTTAGAGTCAAAAGATTAAATGTTGAAATTTCATCATTATAGACCATTTTGGTATCGTTCGACAGGTCCGGAGTCATCGTTTTTCATCCGAAAATTGATTTTTTGGACTGTACCAACAATGATTCAAAATGTCAATTGGATCATGCCTCATGTTGAATAACCACTTTTTAAACCCCCACAGTGACCAAAATTGCCATATTTACAGAGTTTTGCTTACTCAAAAGCTTCCATTTTGACCCGTTTCAGGCACAGAAATGACTTTAAACACACTTATTCTAGTTGACAAAGTCATAATTCACATCCAACAGTAATTTAGAGTCAAAAGATTAAATGTTGAAATTTCATCATTATAGACCATTTTGGGAACGTTCGACATGTCTGGAGTCATCGTTTTTCATCCGAAAATTGATTTTTTGGACTGTACCAAAAATCATTCAAAATGTCAATTGGATCATGCCTCATGTTGAATAACCACTTTTTAAACCCTCACAGTGACCAAAATTGCCATTTTAACAGAGTTTTGCTTACTCAAAAGCTTCCATTTTGACCCGTTTCAGGCACAGAAATGACTTTAAACACACTTATTCTAGTTGACAAAGTCATAATTCACATCCAACAGTCATTTAGTGTCAAAAGATTAAATGTTGAAATTTCATCATTATAGACCATTTTGGGATCGTTCGACAGGTCCGGAGTCATCGTTTTTCATCCGAAAATTGATTTTTTGGACTGTACCAAAAATGATTCAAAATGTCAATTGGATCATGCCTCATGTTGAATAACCACTTTTTAAACCCTCACAGTGACCAAAATTGCCATTTTTACAGAGTTTTGCTCACTCAAAAGCTTCCATTTTGACCCGTTTCAGGCACAGAAATGACTTTAAACACACTTATTCTAGTTGACAAAGTCATAATTCACATCCAACAGTAATTTAGAGTCAAAAGATTAAATGTTGAAATTTCATCATTATAGACCATTTTGGTATCGTTTGACAGGTCCGGAGTCATCGTTTTTCATCCGAAAATTGATTTTTTGGACTGTACCAAAAATGATTCAAAATGTCAATTGGATCATGCCTCATGTTGAATAACCACTTTTTAAACCCTCACAGTGACCAAAATTGCCATTTTTACAGAGTTTTGCTTACTCAAAAGCTTCCATTTTGACCCGTTTCAGGCACAGAAATGACTTTAAACACACTTATTCTAGTTGACAAAGTCATAATTCACATCCAACAGTAATTTAGAGTCAAAAGATTAAATGTTGAAATTTCATCATTATAGACCATTTTGGGAACGTTCGACATGTCCGGAGTCATCGTTTTTCATCCGAAAATTGATTTTTTGGACTGTACCAAAAATGATTCAAAATGTCAATTGGATCATGCCTCATGTTGAATAACCACTTTTTAAACCCTCACAGTGACCAAAATTGCCATTTTAACAGAGTTTTGCTTACTCAAAAGCTTCCATTTTTACCCGTTTCAGGCACAGAAATGACTTTAAACACACTTATTCTAGTTGACAAAGTCATAATTCACATCCAACAGTAATTTAGAGTCAAAAGATTAAATGTTGAAATTTCATCATTATAGACCATTTTGGTATCGTTCGACAGGTCCGGAGTCATCGTTTTTCATCCGAAAATTGATTTTTTGGACTGTACCAAAAATGATTCAAAATGTCAATTGGATCATGCCTCATGTTGAATAACCACTTTTTAAACCCTCACAGTGACCAAAATTGCCATTTTTACAGAGTTTTGCTTACTCAAAAGCTTCCATTTTGACCCGTTTCAGGCACAGAAATGACTTTAAACACACTTATTCTAGTTGACAAAGTCATAATTCACATCCAACAGTAATTTAGAGTCAAAAGATTAAATGTTGAAATTTCATCGTTATAGACCATTTTATGATCGTTCGACAGGTCCGGAGTCATCGTTTTTCATCCGAAAATTGATTTTTTGAACTGTACCAAAAATGATTCAAAATGTCAATTGGATCATGCCTCATGTTGAATAACCACTTTTTAAACCCTCACAGTGACCAAAATTGCAATTTTTACAGAGTTTTGCTTACTCAAAAGCTTCCATTTTGACCCGTTTCAGGCACAGAAATGACTTTAAACACACTTATTCTAGTTGACAAAGTCATAATTCACATCCAACAGTCATTTAGAGTCAAAAGATTAAATGTTGAAATTTCATCATTATAGACCATTTTGGTATCGTTCGACAGGTCCGGAGTCATCGTTTTTCATCCGAAAATTGATTTTTTGGACTGTACCAAAAATGATTCAAAATGTCAATTGGATCATGCCTCATGTTGAATAACCACTTTTTAAACCCTCACAGTGACAAAAAATTGCCATTTTTACAGAGTTTTGCTTACTCAAAAGCTTCCATTTTGACCCGTTTCAGGCACAGAAATGACTTTAAACACACTTATTCTAGTTGACAAAGTCATAATTCACATCCAACAGTCATTTAGAGTCAAAAGATTAAATGTTGAAATTTCATCATTATAGACCATTTTGGGATCGTTCGACAGGTCCGGAGTCATCGTTTTTCATCCGAAAATTGATTTTTTGGACTGTACCAAAAATGATTCAAAATGTCAATTGGATCATGCCTCATGTTGAATAACCACTTTTTAAACCCTCACAGTGACCAAAATTGCCATTTTTACTGAGTTTTGCTTACTCAAAAGCTTCCATTTTGACCCGTTTCAGGCACAGAAATGACTTTAAACACACTTATTCTAGTTGACAAAGTCATAATTCACATCCAACAGTCATTTAGTGTCAAAAGATTAAATGTTGAAATTTCATCATTATAGACCATTTTGGGAACGTTCGACATGTCCGGAGTCATCGTTTTTCATCCGAAAATTGATTTTTTGGACTGTACCAAAAATGATTCAAAATGTCAATTGGATCATGCCTCATGTTGAATAACCACTTTTTAAACCCTCACAGTGACCAAAATTGCCATTTTAACAGAGTTTTGCTTACTCAAAAGCTTCCATTTTTACCCGTTTCAGGCACAGAAATGACTTTAAACACACTTATTCTAGTTGACAAAGTCATAATTCACATCCAACAGTAATTTAGAGTCAAAAGATTAAATGTTGAAATTTCATCATTATAGACCATTTTGGTATCGTTCGACAGGTCCGGAGTCATCGTTTTTCATCCGAAAATTGATTTTTTGGACTGTACCAAAAATGATTCAAAATGTCAATTGGATCATGCCTCATGTTGAATAACCACTTTTTAAACCCTCACAGTGACCAAAATTGCCATTTTTACAGAGTTTTGCTTACTCAAAAGCTTCCATTTTGACCCGTTTCAGGCACAGAAATGACTTTAAACACACTTATTCTAGTTGACAAAGTCATAATTCACATCCAACAGTAATTTAGAGTCAAAAGATTAAATGTTGAAATTTCATCGTTATAGACCATTTCATGATCGTTCGACAGGTCCGGAGTCATCGTTTTTCATCCGAAAATTGATTTTTTGAACTGTACCAAAAATGATTCAAAATGTCAATTGGATCATGCCTCATGTTGAATAACCACTTTTTAAACCCTCACAGTGACCAAAATTGCCATTTTTACAGAGTTTTGCTTACTCAAAAGCTTCCATTTTGACCCGTTTCAGGCACAGAAATGACTTTAAACACACTTATTCTAGTTGACAAAGTCATAATTCACATCCAACAGTAATTTAGAGTCAAAAGATTAAATGTTGAAATTTCATCATTATAGACCATTTTGGTATCGTTCGACAGGTCCGGAGTCATCGTTTTTCATCCGAAAATTGATTTTTTGGACTGTACCAAAAATGATTCAAAATGTCAATTGGATCATGCCTCATGTTGAATAACCACTTTTTAAACCCTCACAGTGACAAAAAATTGCCATTTTTACAGAGTTTTGCTTACTCAAAAGCTTCCATTTTGACCCGTTTCAGGCACAGAAATGACTTTAAACACACTTATTCTAGTTGACAAAGTCATAATTCACATCCAACAGTCATTTAGAGTCAAAAGATTAAATGTTGAAATTTCATCATTATAGACCATTTTGGGATCGTTCGACAGGTCCGGAGTCATCGTTTTTCATCCGAAAATTGATTTTTTGGACTGTACCAAAAATGATTCAAAATGTCAATTGGATCATGCCTCATGTTGAATAACCACTTTTTAAACCCTCACAGTGACCAAAATTGCCATTTTTACTGAGTTTTGCTTACTCAAAAGCTTCCATTTTGACCCGTTTCAGGCACAGAAATGACTTTAAACACACTTATTCTAGTTGACAAAGTCATAATTCACATCCAACAGTCATTTAGTGTCAAAAGATTAAATGTTGAAATTTCATCATTATAGACCATTTTGGGATCGTTCGACAGGTCCGGAGTCATCGTTTTTCATCCGAAAATTGATTTTTTGGACTGTACCAAAAATGATTCAAAATGTCAATTGGATCATGCCTCATGTTGAATAACCACTTTTTAAACCCTCACAGTGACCAAAATTGCCATTGTTACAGAGTTTTGCTTACTCAAAAGCTTCCATTTTGACCCGTTTCAGGCACAGAAATGACTTTAAACACACTTATTCTAGTTGACAAAGTCATAATTCACATTCAACAGTAATTTAGAGTCAAAAGATTAAATGTTGAAATTTCATCATTATAGACCATTTTGGTATTGTTCGACAGGTCCGGAGTCATCGTTTTTCATCCGAAAATTGATTTTTTGGACTGTACCAACAATGATTCAAAATGTCAATTGGATCATGCCTCATGTTGAATAACCACTTTTTAAACCCTCACAGTGACCAAAATTGCCATTTTTACAGAGTTTTGCTTACTCAAAAGCTTCCATTTTGACCCGTTTCAGGCACAGAAATGACTTTAAACACACTTATTCTAGTTGACAAAGTCATAATTCACATCCAACAGTAATTTAGAGTCAAAAGATTAAATGTTGAAATTTCATCATTATAGACCATTTTGGTATCGTTCGACAGGTCCGGAGTCATCGTTTTTCATCCGAAAATTGATTTTTTGGACTGTACCAACAATGATTCAAAATGTCAATTGGATCATGCCTCATGTTGAATAACCACTTTTTAAACCCCCACAGTGACCAAAATTGCCATATTTACAGAGTTTTGCTTACTCAAAAGCTTCCATTTTGACCCGTTTCAGGCACAGAAATGACTTTAAACACACTTATTCTAGTTGACAAAGTCATAATTCACATCCAACAGTAATTTAGAGTCAAAAGATTAAATGTTGAAATTTCATCATTATAGACCATTTTGGGAACGTTCGACATGTCTGGAGTCATCGTTTTTCATCCGAAAATTGATTTTTTGGACTGTACCAAAAATCATTCAAAATGTCAATTGGATCATGCCTCATGTTGAATAACCACTTTTTAAACCCTCACAGTGACCAAAATTGCCATTTTAACAGAGTTTTGCTTACTCAAAAGCTTCCATTTTGACCCGTTTCAGGCACAGAAATGACTTTAAACACACTTATTCTAGTTGACAAAGTCATAATTCACATCCAACAGTCATTTAGTGTCAAAAGATTAAATGTTGAAATTTCATCATTATAGACCATTTTGGGATCGTTCGACAGGTCCGGAGTCATCGTTTTTCATCCGAAAATTGATTTTTTGGACTGTACCAAAAATGATTCAAAATGTCAATTGGATCATGCCTCATGTTGAATAACCACTTTTTAAACCCTCACAGTGACCAAAATTGCCATTTTTACAGAGTTTTGCTCACTCAAAAGCTTCCATTTTGACCCGTTTCAGGCACAGAAATGACTTTAAACACACTTATTCTAGTTGACAAAGTCATAATTCACATCCAACAGTAATTTAGAGTCAAAAGATTAAATGTTGAAATTTCATCATTATAGACCATTTTGGTATCGTTTGACAGGTCCGGAGTCATCGTTTTTCATCCGAAAATTGATTTTTTGGACTGTACCAAAAATGATTCAAAATGTCAATTGGATCATGCCTCATGTTGAATAACCACTTTTTAAACCCTCACAGTGACCAAAATTGCCATTTTTACAGAGTTTTGCTTACTCAAAAGCTTCCATTTTGACCCGTTTCAGGCACAGAAATGACTTTAAACACACTTATTCTAGTTGACAAAGTCATAATTCACATCCAACAGTAATTTAGAGTCAAAAGATTAAATGTTGAAATTTCATCATTATAGACCATTTTGGGAACGTTCGACATGTCCGGAGTCATCGTTTTTCATCCGAAAATTGATTTTTTGGACTGTACCAAAAATGATTCAAAATGTCAATTGGATCATGCCTCATGTTGAATAACCACTTTTTAAACCCTCACAGTGACCAAAATTGCCATTTTAACAGAGTTTTGCTTACTCAAAAGCTTCCATTTTTACCCGTTTCAGGCACAGAAATGACTTTAAACACACTTATTCTAGTTGACAAAGTCATAATTCACATCCAACAGTAATTTAGAGTCAAAAGATTAAATGTTGAAATTTCATCATTATAGACCATTTTGGTATCGTTCGACAGGTCCGGAGTCATCGTTTTTCATCCGAAAATTGATTTTTTGGACTGTACCAAAAATGATTCAAAATGTCAATTGGATCATGCCTCATGTTGAATAACCACTTTTTAAACCCTCACAGTGACCAAAATTGCCATTTTTACAGAGTTTTGCTTACTCAAAAGCTTCCATTTTGACCCGTTTCAGGCACAGAAATGACTTTAAACACACTTATTCTAGTTGACAAAGTCATAATTCACATCCAACAGTAATTTAGAGTCAAAAGATTAAATGTTGAAATTTCATCGTTATAGACCATTTTATGATCGTTCGACAGGTCCGGAGTCATTGTTTTTCATCCGAAAATTGATTTTTTGAACTGTACCAAAAATTATTCAAAATGTCAATTGGATCATGCCTCATGTTGAATAACCACTTTTTAAACCCTCACAGTGACCAAAATTGCAATTTTTACAGAGTTTTGCTTACTCAAAAGCTTCCATTTTGACCCGTTTCAGGCACAGAAATGACTTTAAACACACTTATTCTAGTTGACAAAGTCATAATTCACATCCAACAGTCATTTAGAGTCAAAAGATTAAATGTTGAAATTTCATCATTATAGACCATTTTGGTATCGTTCGACAGGTCCGGAGTCATCGTTTTTCATCCGAAAATTGATTTTTTGGACTGTACCAAAAATGATTCAAAATGTCAATTGGATCATGCCTCATGTTGAATAACCACTTTTTAAACCCTCACAGTGACAAAAAATTGCCATTTTTACAGAGTTTTGCTTACTCAAAAGCTTCCATTTTGACCCGTTTCAGGCACAGAAATGACTTTAAACACACTTATTCTAGTTGACAAAGTCATAATTCACATCCAACAGTCATTTAGAGTCAAAAGATTAAATGTTGAAATTTCATCATTATAGACCATTTTGGGATCGTTCGACAGGTCCGGAGTCATCGTTTTTCATCCGAAAATTGATTTTTTGGACTGTACCAAAAATGATTCAAAATGTCAATTGGATCATGCCTCATGTTGAATAACCACTTTTTAAACCCTCACAGTGACCAAAATTGCCATTTTTACTGAGTTTTGCTTACTCAAAAGCTTCCATTTTGACCCGTTTCAGGCACAGAAATGACTTTAAACACACTTATTCTAGTTGACAAAGTCATAATTCACATCCAACAGTCATTTAGTGTCAAAAGATTAAATGTTGAAATTTCATCATTATAGACCATTTTGGGAACGTTCGACATGTCCGGAGTCATCGTTTTTCATCCGAAAATTGATTTTTTGGACTGTACCAAAAATGATTCAAAATGTCAATTGGATCATGCCTCATGTTGAATAACCACTTTTTAAACCCTCACAGTGACCAAAATTGCCATTTTAACAGAGTTTTGCTTACTCAAAAGCTTCCATTTTTACCCGTTTCAGGCACAGAAATGACTTTAAACACACTTATTCTAGTTGACAAAGTCATAATTCACATCCAACAGTAATTTAGAGTCAAAAGATTAAATGTTGAAATTTCATCATTATAGACCATTTTGGTATCGTTCGACAGGTCCGGAGTCATCGTTTTTCATCCGAAAATTGATTTTTTGGACTGTACCAAAAATGATTCAAAATGTCAATTGGATCATGCCTCATGTTGAATAACCACTTTTTAAACCCTCACAGTGACCAAAATTGCCATTTTTACAGAGTTTTGCTTACTCAAAAGCTTCCATTTTGACCCGTTTCAGGCACAGAAATGACTTTAAACACACTTATTCTAGTTGACAAAGTCATAATTCACATCCAACAGTAATTTAGAGTCAAAAGATTAAATGTTGAAATTTCATCGTTATAGACCATTTCATGATCGTTCGACAGGTCCGGAGTCATCGTTTTTCATCCGAAAATTGATTTTTTGAACTGTACCAAAAATGATTCAAAATGTCAATTGGATCATGCCTCATGTTGAATAACCACTTTTTAAACCCTCACAGTGACCAAAATTGCCATTTTTACAGAGTTTTGCTTACTCAAAAGCTTCCATTTTGACCCGTTTCAGGCACAGAAATGACTTTAAACACACTTATTCTAGTTGACAAAGTCATAATTCACATCCAACAGTAATTTAGAGTCAAAAGATTAAATGTTGAAATTTCATCATTATAGACCATTTTGGTATCGTTCGACAGGTCCGGAGTCATCGTTTTTCATCCGAAAATTGATTTTTTGGACTGTACCAAAAATGATTCAAAATGTCAATTGGATCATGCCTCATGTTGAATAACCACTTTTTAAACCCTCACAGTGACAAAAAATTGCCATTTTTACAGAGTTTTGCTTACTCAAAAGCTTCCATTTTGACCCGTTTCAGGCACAGAAATGACTTTAAACACACTTATTCTAGTTGACAAAGTCATAATTCACATCCAACAGTCATTTAGAGTCAAAAGATTAAATGTTGAAATTTCATCATTATAGACCATTTTGGGATCGTTCGACAGGTCCGGAGTCATCGTTTTTCATCCGAAAATTGATTTTTTGGACTGTACCAAAAATGATTCAAAATGTCAATTGGATCATGCCTCATGTTGAATAACCACTTTTTAAACCCTCACAGTGACCAAAATTGCCATTTTTACTGAGTTTTGCTTACTCAAAAGCTTCCATTTTGACCCGTTTCAGGCACAGAAATGACTTTAAACACACTTATTCTAGTTGACAAAGTCATAATTCACATCCAACAGTCATTTAGTGTCAAAAGATTAAATGTTGAAATTTCATCATTATAGACCATTTTGGGATCGTTCGACAGGTCCGGAGTCATCGTTTTTCATCCGAAAATTGATTTTTTGGACTGTACCAAAAATGATTCAAAATGTCAATTGGATCATGCCTCATGTTGAATAACCACTTTTTAAACCCTCACAGTGACCAAAATTGCCATTGTTACAGAGTTTTGCTTACTCAAAAGCTTCCATTTTGACCCGTTTCAGGCACAGAAATGACTTTAAACACACTTATTCTAGTTGACAAAGTCATAATTCACATTCAACAGTAATTTAGAGTCAAAAGATTAAATGTTGAAATTTCATCATTATAGACCATTTTGGTATTGTTCGACAGGTCCGGAGTCATCGTTTTTCATCCGAAAATTGATTTTTTGGACTGTACCAACAATGATTCAAAATGTCAATTGGATCATGCCTCATGTTGAATAACCACTTTTTAAACCCCCACAGTGACCAAAATTGCCATATTTACAGAGTTTTGCTTACTCAAAAGCTTCCATTTTGACCCGTTTCAGGCACAGAAATGACTTTAAACACACTTATTCTAGTTGACAAAGTCATAATTCACATCCAACAGTAATTTAGAGTCAAAAGATTAAATGTTGAAATTTCATCATTATAGACCATTTTTGGGAACGTTCGACATGTCCGGAGTCATCGTTTTTCATCCGAAAATTGATTTTTTGGACTGTACCAAAAATGATTCAAAATGTCAATTGGATCATGCCTCATGTTGAATAACCACTTTTTAAACCCTCACAGTGACCAAAATTGCCATTTTTACAGAGTTTTGCTTACTCAAAAGCTTCCATTTTGACCCGTTTCAGGCACAGAAATGACTTTAAACACACTTATTCTAGTTGACAAAGTCATAATTCACATCCAACAGTCATTTAGAGTCAAAAGATTAAATGTTGAAATTTCATCATTATAGACCATTTTGGGATCGTTCGACAGGTCCGGAGTCATCGTTTTTCATCCGAAAATTGATTTTTTGGACTGTACCAAAAATGATTCAAAATGTCAATTGGATCATGCCTCATGTTGAATAACCACTTTTTAAACCCTCACAGTGACCAAAATTGCCATTTTTACAGAGTTTTGCTTACTCAAAAGCTTCCATTTTGACCCGTTTCAGGCACAGAAATGACTTTAAACACACTTATTCTAGTTGACAAAGTCATAATTCACATCCAACAGTCCTTTAGTGTCAAAAGATTAAATGTTGAAATTTCATCATTATAGACCATTTTGGGATCGTTCGACAGGTCCGGAGTCATCGTTTTTCATCCGAAAATTGATTTTTTGGACTGTACCAAAAATGATTCAAAATGTCAATTGGATCATGCCTCATGTTGAATAACCACTTTTTAAACCCTCACAGTGACCAAAATTGCCATTTTTACAGAGTTTTGCTTACTCAAAAGCTTCCATTTTGACCCGTTTCAGGCACAGAAATGACTTTAAACACACTTATTCTAGTTGACAAAGTCATAATTCACATCCAACAGTAATTTAGAGTCAAAAGATTAAATGTTGAAATTTCATCATTATAGACCATTTTGGTATCGTTCGACAGGTCCGGAGTCATCGTTTTTCATCCGAAAATTGATTTTTTGGACTGTACCAACAATGATTCAAAATGTCAATTGGATCATGCCTCATGTTGAATAACCACTTTTTAAACCCCCACAGTGACCAAAATTGCCATATTTACAGAGTTTTGCTTACTCAAAAGCTTCCATTTTGACCCGTTTCAGGCACAGAAATGACTTTAAACACACTTATTCTAGTTGACAAAATCATAATTCACATCCAACAGTAATTTAGAGTCAAAAGATTAAATGTTGAAATTTCATCATTATAGACCATTTTGGGAACGTTCGACATGTCCGGAGTCATCGTTTTTCATCCGAAAATTGATTTTTTGGACTGTACCAAAAATGATTCAAAATGTCAATTGGATCATGCCTCATGTTGAATAACCACTTTTTAAACCCTCACAGTGACCAAAATTGCCATTTTAACAGAGTTTTGCTTACTCAAAAGCTTCCATTTTGACCCGTTTCAGGCACAGAAATGACTTTAAACACACTTATTCTAGTTGACAAAGTCATAATTCACATCCAACAGTAATTTAGAGTCAAAAGATTAAATGTTGAAATTTCATCATTATAGACCATTTTGGTATCGTTCGACAGGTCCGGAGTCATCGTTTTTCATCCGAAAATTGATTTTTTGGACTGTACCAAAAATGATTCAAAATGTCAATTGGATCATGCCTCATGTTGAATAACCACTTTTTAAACCCTCACAGTGACCAAAATTGCCATTTTTACAGAGTTTTGCTTACTCAAAAGCTTCCATTTTGACCCGTTTCAGGCACAGAAATGACTTTAAACACACTTATTCTAGTTGACAAAGTCATAATTCACATCCAACAGTAATTTAGAGTCAAAAGATTAAATGTTGAAATTTCATCATTATAGACCATTTTATGATCGTTCGACAGGTCCGGAGTCATCGTTTTTCATCCGAAAATTGATTTTTTGGACTGTACCAAAAATGATTCAAAATGTCAATTGGATCATGCCTCATGTTGAATAACCACTTTTTAAACCCTCACAGTGACCAAAATTGCCATTTTTACAGAGTTTTGCTTACTCAAAAGCTTCCATTTTGACCCGTTTCAGGCACAGAAATGACTTTAAACACACTTATTCTAGTTGACAAAGTCATAATTCACATCCAACAGTAATTTAGAGTCAAAAGATTAAATGTTGAAATTTCATCATTATAGACCATTTTGGTATCGTTCGACAGGTCCGGAGTCATCGTTTTTCATCCGAAAATTGATTTTTTGGACTGTACCAAAAATGATTCAAAATGTCAATTGGATCATGCCTCATGTTGAATAACCACTTTTTAAACCCTCACAGTGACAAAAAATTGCCATTTTTACAGAGTTTTGCTTACTCAAAAGCTTCCATTTTGACCCGTTTCAGGCACAGAAATGACTTTAAACACACTTATTCTAGTTGACAAAGTCATAATTCACATCCAACAGTCATTTAGAGTCAAAAGATTAAATGTTGAAATTTCATCATTATAGACCATTTTGGGATCGTTCGACAGGTCCGGAGTCATCGTTTTTCATCCGAAAATTGATTTTTTGGACTGTACCAAAAATGATTCAAAATGTCAATTGGATCATGCCTAATGTTGAATAACCACTTTTTAAACCCTCACAGTGACCAAAATTGCCATTTTTACAGAGTTTTGCTTACTCAAAAGCTTCCATTTTGACCCGTTTCAGGCACAGAAATGACTTTAAACACACTTATTCTAGTTGACAAAGTCATAATTCACATCCAACAGTCATTTAGTGTCAAAAGATTAAATGTTGAAATTTCATCATTATAGACCATTTTGGAATCGTTCGACAGGTCCGGAGTCATCTTTTTTTATCCGAAAATTGATTTTTTGGACTGTACCAAAAATGATTCAAAATGTCAATTGGATCATGCCTCATGTTGAATAACCACTTTTTAAACCCTCACAGTGACCAAAATTGCCATTTTTACAGAGTTTTGCTTACTGAAAAGCTTCCATTTTGACCCGTTTCAGGCACAGAAATGACTTTAAACACACTTATTCTAGTTGACAAAGTCATAATTCACATCCAACAGTAATTTAGAGTCAAAAGATTAAATGTTGAAATTTCATCATTATAGACCATTTTGGTATCGTTCGACAGGTCCGGAGTCATCGTTTTTCATCCGAAAATTGATTTTTTGGACTGTACCAAAAATGATTCAAAATGTCAATTGGATCATGCCTCATGTTGAATAACCACTTTTTAAACCCTCACAGTGACCAAAATTGCCATTTTTACAGAGTTTTGCTTACTCAAAAGCTTCCATTTTGACCCGTTTCAGGCACAGAAATGACTTTAAACACACTTATTCTAGTTGACAAAGTCATAATTCACATCCAACAGTAATTTAGAGTCAAAAGATTAAATGTTGAAATTTCATCATTATAGACCATTTTGGGAACGTTCAACATGTCCGGAGTCATCGTTTTTCATCCGAAAATTGATTTTTTGGACTGTACCAAAAATGATTCAAAATGTCAATTGGATCATGCCTCATGTTGAATAACCACTTTTTAAACCCTCACAGTGACCAAAATTGCCATTTTAACAGAGTTTTGCTTACTCAAAAGCTTCCATTTTGACCCGTTTCAGGCACAGAAATGACTTTAAACACACTTATTCTAGTTGACAAAGTCATAATTCACATCCAACAGTAATTTAGAGTCAAAAGATTAAATGTTGAAATTTCATCATTATAGACCATTTTGGTATCGTTCGACAGGTCCGGAGTCATCGTTTTTCATCCGAAAATTGATTTTTTGGACTGTACCAAAAATGATTCAAAATGTCAATTGGATCATGCCTCATGTTGAATAAACACTTTTTAAACCCTCACAGTGACCAAAATTGCCATTTTTACAGAGTTTTGCTTACTCAAAAGCTTCCATTTTGACCCGTTTCAGGCACAGAAATGACTTTAAACACACTTATTCTAGTTGACAAAGTCATAATTCACATCCAACAGTAATTTAGAGTCAAAAGATTAAATGTTGAAATTTCATCATTATAGACCATTTTGGTATCGTTCGACAGGTCCGGAGTCATCGTTTTTCATCCGAAAATTGATTTTTTGGACTGTACCAAAAATGATTCAAAATGTCAATTGGATCATGCCTCATGTTGAATAACCACTTTTTAAACCCTCACAGTGACAAAAAATTGCCATTTTTACAGAGTTTTGCTTACTCAAAAGCTTCCATTTTGACCCGTTTCAGGCACAGAAATGACTTTAAACACACTTATTCTAGTTGACAAAGTCATAATTCACATCCAACAGTAATTTAGAGTCAAAAGATTAAATGTTGAAATTTCATCATTATAGACCATTTTGGGAACGTTCGACATGTCCGGAGTCATCGTTTTTCATCCGAAAATTGATTTTTTGGACTGTACCAAAAATGATTCAAAATGTCAATTGGATCATGCCTCATGTTGAATAACCACTTTTTAAACCCTCACAGTGACAAAAAATTGCCATTTTTACAGAGTTTTGCTTACTCAAAAGCTTCCATTTTGACCCGTTTCAGGCACAGAAATGACTTTAAACACACTTATTCTAGTTGACAAAGTCATAATTCACATCCAACAGTCATTTAGAGTCAAAAGATTAAATGTTGAAATTTCATCATTATAGACCATTTTGGGATCGTTCGACATGTCTGGAGTCATCGTTTTTCATCCGAAAATTGATTTTTTGGACTGTACCAAAAATGATTCAAAATGTCAATTGGATCATGCCTCATGTTGAATAACCACTTTTTAAACCCTCACAGTGACCAAAATTGCCATTTTTACTGAGTTTTGCTTACTCAAAAGCTTCCATTTTGACCCGTTTCAGGCACAGAAATGACTTTAAACACACTTATTCTAGTTGACAAAGTCATAATTCACATCCAACAGTCATTTAGTGTCAAAAGATTAAATGTTGAAATTTCATCATTATAGACCATTTTGGGATCGTTCGACAGGTCCGGAGTCATCATTTTTCATCCGAAAATTGATTTTTTGGACTGTACCAAAAATGATTCAAAATGTCAATTGGATCATGCCTCATGTTGAATAACCACTTTTTAAACCCTCACAGTGACCAAAATTGCCATTTTTACAGAGTTTTGCTTACTCAAAAGCTTCCATTTTGACCCGTTTCAGGCACAGAAATGACTTTAAACACACTTATTCTAGTTGACAAAGTCATAATTCACATTCAACAGTAATTTAGAGTCAAAAGATTAAATGTTGAAATTTCATCATTATAGACCATTTTGGTATCGTTCGACAGGTCCGGAGTCATCGTTTTTCATCCGAAAATTGATTTTTTGGACTGTACCAACAATGATTCAAAATGTCAATTGGATCATGCCTCATGTTGAATAACCACTTTTTAAACCCCCACAGTGACCAAAATTGCCATATTTACAGAGTTTTGCTTACTCAAAAGCTTCCATTTTGACCCGTTTCAGGCACAGAAATGACTTTAAACACACTTATTCTAGTTGACAAAGTCATAATTCACATCCAACAGTAATTTAGAGTAAAAAGATTAAATGTTGAAATTTCATCATTATAGACCATTTTTGGGAACGTTCGACATGTCCGGAGTCATCGTTTTTCATCCGAAAATTGATTTTTTGGACTGTACCAAAAATGATTCAAAATGTCAATTGGATCATGCCTCATGTTGAATAACCACTTTTTAAACCCTCACAGTGACCAAAATTGCCATTTTTACAGAGTTTTGCTTACTCAAAAGCTTCCATTTTGACCCGTTTCAGGCACAGAAATGACTTTAAACACACTTATTCTAGTTGACAAAGTCATAATTCACATCCAACAGTAATTTAGAGTCAAAAGATTAAATGTTGAAATTTCATCATTATAGACCATTTTGGTATCGTTCGACAGGTCCGGAGTCATCGTTTTTCATCCGAAAATTGATTTTTTGGACTGTACCAAAAATGATTCAAAATGTCAATTGGATCATTCCTCATGTTGAATAACCACTTTTTAAACCCTCACAGTGACAAAAAATTGCCATTTTTACAGAGTTTTGCTTACTCAAAAGCTTCCATTTTGACCCGTTTCAGGCACAGAAATGACTTTAAACACACTTATTCTAGTTGACAAAGTCATAATTCACATCCAACAGTCATTTAGAGTCAAAAGATTAAATGTTGAAATTTCATCATTATAGACCATTTTGGGATCGTTCGACAGGTCCGGAGTCATCGTTTTTCATCCGAAAATTGATTTTTTGGACTGTACCAAAAATGATTCAAAATGTCAATTGGATCATGCCTCATGTTGAATAACCACTTTTTAAACCCTCACAGTGACCAAAATTGCCATTTTTACAGAGTTTTGCTTACTCAAAAGCTTCCATTTTGACCCGTTTCAGGCACAGAAATGACTTTAAACACACTTATTCTAGTTGACAAAGTCATAATTCACATCCAACAGTAATTTAGAGTCAAAAGATTAAATGTTGAAATTTCATCATTATAGACCATTTTGGTATCGTTCGACAGGTCCGGAGTCATCGTTTTTCATCCGAAAATTGATTTTTTGGACTGTACCAAAAATGATTCAAAATGTCAATTGGATCATGCCTCATGTTGAATAACCACTTTTTAAACCCTCACAGTGACAAAAAATTGCCATTTTTACAGAGTTTTGCTTACTCAAAAGCTTCCATTTTGACCCGTTTCAGGCACAGAAATGACTTTAAACACACTTATTCTAGTTGACAAAGTCATAATTCACATCCAACAGTCATTTAGAGTCAAAAGATTAAATGTTGAAATTTCATCATTATAGACCATTTTGGGATCGTTCGACAGGTCCGGAGTCATCGTTTTTCATCCGAAAATTGATTTTTTGGACTGTACCAAAAATGATTCAAAATGTCAATTGGATCATGCCTAATGTTGAATAACCACTTTTTAAACCCTCACAGTGACCAAAATTGCCATTTTTACAGAGTTTTGCTTACTCAAAAGCTTCCATTTTGACCCGTTTCAGGCACAGAAATGACTTTAAACACACTTATTCTAGTTGACAAAGTCATAATTCACATCCAACAGTCATTTAGTGTCAAAAGATTAAATGTTGAAATTTCATCATTATAGACCATTTTGGGATCGTTCGACAGGTCCGGAGTCATCGTTTTTCATCCGAAAATTGATTTTTTGGACTGTACCAAAAATGATTCAAAATGTCAATTGGATCATGCCTCATGTTGAATAACCACTTTTTAAAACCTCACAGTGACCAAAATTGCCATTTTTACAGAGTTTTGCTTACTCAAAAGCTTCCATTTTGACCCGTTTCAGGCACAGAAATGACTTTAAACACACTTATTCTAGTTGACAAAGTCATAATTCACATCCAACAGTAATTTAGAGTCAAAAGATTAAATGTTGAAATTTCATCATTATAGACCATTTTGGTATCGTTCGACAGGTCCGGAGTCATCGTTTTTCATCCGAAAATTGATTTTTTGGACTGTACCAAAAATGATTCAAAATGTCAATTGGATCATGCCTCATGTTGAATAACCACTTTTTAAACCCTCACAGTGACCAAAATTGCCATTTTTACAGAGTTTTGCTTACTCAAAAGCTTCCATTTTGACCCGTTTCAGGCACAGAAATGACTTTAAACACACTTATTCTAGTTGACAAAGTCATAATTCACATCCAACAGTAATTTAGAGTCAAAAGATTAAATGTTGAAATTTCATCATTATAGACCATTTTGGGAACGTTCGACATGTCCGGAGTCATCGTTTTTCATCCGAAAATTGATTTTTTGGACTGTACCAAAAATGATTCAAAATGTCAATTGGATCATGCCTCATGTTGAATAACCACTTTTTAAACCCTCACAGTGACCAAAATTGCCATTTTAACAGAGTTTTGCTTACTCAAAAGCTTCCATTTTGACCCGTTTCAGGCACAGAAATGACTTTAAACACACTTATTCTAGTTGACAAAGTCATAATTCACATCCAACAGTAATTTAGAGTCAAAAGATTAAATGTTGAAATTTCATCATTATAGACCATTTTGGTATCGTTCGACAGGTCCGGAGTCATCGTTTTTCATCCGAAAATTGATTTTTTGGACTGTACCAAAAATGATTCAAAATGTCAATTGGATCATGCCTCATGTTGAATAACCACTTTTTAAACCCTCACAGTGACAAAAAATTGCCATTTTTACAGAGTTTTGCTTACTCAAAAGCTTCCATTTTGACCCGTTTCAGGCACAGAAATGACTTTAAACACACTTATTCTAGTTGACAAAGTCATAATTCACATCCAACAGTCATTTAGAGTCAAAAGATTAAATGTTGAAATTTCATCATTATAGACCATTTTGGGATCGTTCGACAGGTCCGGAGTCATCGTTTTTCATCCGAAAATTGATTTTTTGGACTGTACCAAAAATGATTCAAAATGTCAATTGGATCATGCCTAATGTTGAATAACCACTTTTTAAACCCTCACAGTGACCAAAATTGCCATTTTTACAGAGTTTTGCTTACTCAAAAGCTTCCATTTTGACCCGTTTCAGGCAAAGAAATGACTTTAAACACACTTATTCTAGTTGACAAAGTCATAATTCACATCCAACAGTCATTTAGTGTCAAAAGATTAAATGTTGAAATTTCATCATTATAGACCATTTTGGGATCGTTCGACAGGTCCGGAGTCATCGTTTTTCATCCGAAAATTGATTTTTTGGACTGTACCAAAAATGATTCAAAATGTCAATTGGATCATGCCTCATGTTGAATAACCACTTTTTAAACCCTCACAGTGACCAAAATTGCCATTTTTACAGAGTTTTGCTTACTCAAAAGCTTCCATTTTGACCCGTTTCAGGCACAGAAATGACTTTAAACACACTTATTCTAGTTGACAAAGTCATAATTCACATCCAACAGTAATTTAGAGTCAAAAGATTAAATGTTGAAATTTCATCGTTATAGACCATTTTATGATCGTTCGACAGGTCCGGAGTCATCGTTTTTCATCCGAAAATTGATTTTTTGGACTGTACCAAAAATGATTCAAAATGTCAATTGGATCATGCCTCATGTTGAATAACCACTTTTTAAACCCTCACAGTGACCAAAATTGCCATTTTTACAGAGTTTTGCTTACTCAAAAGCTTCCATTTTGACCCGTTTCAGGCACAGAAATGACTTTAAACACATTTATTCTAGTTGACAAAGTCATAATTCACATCCAACAGTAATTTAGAGTCAAAAGATTAAATGTTGAAATTTCATCATTATAGACCATTTTGGTATCGTTCGACAGGTCCGGAGTCATCGTTTTTCATCCGAAAATGGATTTTTTGGACTGTACCAAAAATGATTCAAAATGTCAATTGGATCATGCCTCATGTTGAATAACCACTTTTTAAACCCTCACAGTGACAAAAAATTGCCATTTTTACAGAGTTTTGCTTACTCAAAAGCTTCCATTTTGACCCGTTTCAGGCACAGAAATGACTTTAAACACACTTATTCTAGTTGACAAAGTCATAATTCACATCCAACAGTCATTTAGAGTCAAAAGATTAAATGTTGAAATTTCATCATTATAGACCATTTTGGGATCGTTCGACAGGTCCGGAGTCATCGTTTTTTCATCCGAAAATTGATTTTTTGGACTGTACCAAAAATGATTCAAAATGTCAATTGGATCATGCCTCATGTTGAATAACCACTTTTTAAACCCTCACAGTGACCAAAATTGCCATTTTTACTGAGTTTTGCTTACTCAAAAGCTTCCATTTTGACCCGTTTCAGGCACAGAAATGACTTTAAACACACTTATTCTAGTTGACAAAGTCATAATTCACATCCAACAGTAATTTAGAGTCAAAAGATTAAATGTTGAAATTTCATCATTATAGACCATTTTGGTATCGTTCGACAGGTCCGGAGTCATCGTTTCTCATCCGAAAATTGATTTTTTGGACTGTACCAAAAATGATTCAAAATGTCAATTGGATCATGCCTCATGTTGAATAACCACTTTTTAAACCCTCACAGTGACAAAAAATTGCCATTTTTACAGAGTTTTGCTTACTCAAAAGCTTCCATTTTGACCCGTTTCAGGCACAGAAATGACTTTAAACACACTTATTCTAGTTGACAAAGTCATAATTCACATCCAACAGTCATTTAGAGTCAAAAGATTAAATGTTGAAATTTCATCATTATAGACCATTTTGGGATCGTTCGACAGGTCCGGAGTCATCGTTTTTCATCCGAAAATTGATTTTTTGGACTGTACCAAAAATGATTCAAAATGTCAATTGGATCATGCCTCATGTTGAATAACCACTTTTTAAACCCTCACAGTGACCAAAATTGCCATTTTTACTGAGTTTTGCTTACTCAAAAGCTTCCATTTTGACCCGTTTCAGGCACAGAAATGACTTTAAACACACTTATTCTAGTTGACAAAGTCATAATTCACATCCAACAGTCATTTAGTGTCAAAAGATTAAATGTTGAAATTTCATCATTATAGACCATTTTGGGATCGTTCGACAGGTCCGGAGTCATCGTTTTTCATCCGAAAATTGATTTTTTGGACTGTACCAAAAATGATTCAAAATGTCAATTGGATCATGCCTCATGTTGAATAACCACTTTTTAAACCCTCACAGTGACCAAAATTGCCATTTTTACAGAGTTTTGCTTACTCAAAAGCTTCCATTTTGACCCGTTTCAGGCACAGAAATGACTTTAAACACACTTATTCTAGTTGAGAAAGTCATAATTCACATCCAACAGTAATTTAGAGTCAAAAGATTAAATGTTGAAATTTCATCATTATAGACCATTTTGGTATCGTTCGACAGGTCCGGAGTCATCGTTTTTCATCCGAAAATTGATTTTTTGGACTGTACCAACAATGATTCAAAATGTCAATTGGATCATGCCTCATGTTGAATAACCACTTTTTAAACCCCCACAGTGACCAAAATTGCCATATTTACAGAGTTTTGCTTACTCAAAAGCTTCCATTTTGACCCGTTTCAGGCACAGAAATGACTTTAAACACACTTATTCTAGTTGACAAAGTCATAATTCACATCCAACAGTAATTTAGAGTCAAAAGATTAAATGTTGAAATTTCATCATTATAGACCATTTTGGTATCGTTCGACAGGTCCGGAGTCATCGTTTTTCATCCGAAAATTGATTTTTTGGACTGTACCAAAAATGATTCAAAATGTCAATTGGATCATGCCTCATGTTGAATAACCACTTTTTAAACCCTCACAGTGACAAAAAAGTGCCATTTTTACAGAGTTTTGCTTACTCAAAAGCTTCCATTTTGACCCGTTTCAGGCACAGAAATGACTTTAAACACACTTATTCTAGTTGACAAAGTCATAATTCACATCCAACAGTCATTTAGAGTCAAAAGATTAAATGTTGAAATTTCATCATTATAGACCATTTTGGGATCGTTCGACAGGTCCGGAGTCATCGTTTTTCATCCGAAAATTGATTTTTTGGACTGTACCAAAAATGATTCAAAATGTCAATTGGATCATGCCTAATGTTGAATAACCACTTTTTAAACCCTCACAGTGACCAAAATTGCCATTTTTACAGAGTTTTGCTTACTCAAAAGCTTCCATTTTGACCCGTTTCAGGCACAGAAATGACTTTAAACACACGTATTCTAGTTGACAAAGTCATAATTCACATCCAACAGTAATTTAGAGTCAAAAGATTAAATGTTGAAATTTCATCATTATAGACCATTTTGGTATCGTTCGACAGGTCCGGAGTCATCGTTTTTCATCCGAAAATTGATTTTTTGGACTGTACCAAAAATGATTCAAAATGTCAATTGGATCATGCCTCATGTTGAATAACCACTTTTTAAACCCTCACAGTGACCAAAATTGCCATTTTTACAGAGTTTTGCTTACTCAAAAGCTTCCATTTTGACCCGTTTCAGGCACAGAAATGACTTTAAACACACTTATTCTAGTTGACAAAGTCATAATTCACATCCAACAGTCATTTAGAGTCAAAAGATTAAATGTTGAAATTTCATCATTATAGACCATTTTGGGATCGTTCGACAGGTCCGGAGTCATCGTTTTTCATCCGAAAATTGATTTTTTGGACTGTACCAAAAATGATTCAAAATGTCAATTGGATCATGCCTAATGTTGAATAACCACTTTTTAAACCCTCACAGTGACCAAAATTGCCATTTTTACAGAGTTTTGCTTACTCAAAAGCTTCCATTTTGACCCGTTTCAGGCACAGAAATGACTTTAAACACACTTATTCTAGTTGACAAAGTCATAATTCACATCCAACAGTCATTTAGTGTCAAAAGATTAAATGTTGAAATTTCATCATTATAGACCATTTTGGAATCGTTCGACAGGTCCGGAGTCATCGTTTTTCATCCGAAAATTGATTTTTTGGACTGTACCAAAAATGATTCAAAATGTCAATTGGATCATGCCTCATGTTGAATAACCACTTTTTAAACCCTCACAGTGACCAAAATTGCCATTTTTACAGAGTTTTGCTTACTCAAAAGCTTCCATTTTGACCCGTTTCAGGCACAGAAATGACTTTAAACACACTTATTCTAGTTGACAAAGTCATAATTCACATCCAACAGTAATTTAGAGTCAAAAGATTAAATGTTGAAATTTCATCATTATAGACCATTTTGGTATCGTTCGACAGGTCCGGAGTCATCGTTTTTCATCCGAAAATTGATTTTTTGGACTGTACCAAAAATGATTCAAAATGTCAATTGGATCATGCCTCATGTTGAATAACCACTTTTTAAACCCTCACAGTGACCAAAATTGCCATTTTTACAGAGTTTTGCTTACTCAAAAGCTTCCATTTTGACCCGTTTCAGGCACAGAAATGACTTTAAACACACTTATTCTAGTTGACAAAGTCATAATTCACATCCAACAGTAATTTAGAGTCAAAAGATTAAATGTTGAAATTTCATCATTATAGACCATTTTGGGAACGTTCGACATGTACGGAGTCATCGTTTTTCATCCGAAAATTGAATTTTTGGACTGTACCAAAAATGATTCAAAATGTCAATTGGATCATGCCTCATGTTGAATAACCACTTTTTAAACCCTCACAGTGACCAAAATTGCCATTTTAACAGAGTTTTGCTTACTCAAAAGCTTCCATTTTGACCCGTTTCAGGCACAGAAATGACTTTAAACACACTTATTCTAGTTGACAAAGTCATAATTCACATCCAACAGTAATTTAGAGTCAAAAGATTAAATGTTGAAATTTCATCATTATAGACCATTTTGGTATCGTTCGACAGGTCCGGAGTCATCGTTTTTCATCCGAAAATTTATTTTTTGGACTGTACCAAAAATGATTCAAAATGTCAATTGGATCATGCCTCATGTTGAATAAACACTTTTTAAACCCTCACAGTGACCAAAATTGCCATTTTTACAGAGTTTTGCTTACTCAAAAGCTTCCATTTTGACCCGTTTCAGGCACAGAAATGACTTTAAACACACTTATTCTAGTTGACAAAGTCATAATTCACATCCAACAGTAATTTAGAGTCAAAAGATTAAATGTTGAAATTTCATCGTTATAGACCATTTTATGATCGTTCGACAGGTCCGGAGTCATCGTTTTTCATCCGAAAATTGATTTTTTGGACTGTACCAAAAATGATTCAAAATGTCAATTGGATCATGCCTCATGTTGAATAACCACTTTTTAAACCCTCACAGTGACCAAAATTGCCATTTTTACAGAGTTTTGCTTACTCAAAAGCTTCCATTTTGACCCGTTTCAGGCACAGAAATGACTTTAAACACACTTATTCTAGTTGACAAAGTCATAATTCACATCCAACAGTAATTTAGAGTCAAAAGATTAAATGTTGAAATTTCATCATTATAGACCATTTTGGTATCGTTCGACAGGTCCGGAGTCATCGTTTTTCATCCGAAAATTGATTTTTTGGACTGTACCAAAAATGATTCAAAATGTCAATTGGATCATGCCTCATGTTGAATAACCACTTTTTAAACCCTCACAGTGACAAAAAATTGCCATTTTTACAGAGTTTTGCTTACTCAAAAGCTTCCATTTTGACCCGTTTCAGGCACAGAAATGACTTTAAACACACTTATTCTAGTTGACAAAGTCATAATTCACATCCAACAGTAATTTAGAGTCAAAAGATTAAATGTTGAAATTTCATCATTATAGACCATTTTGGGAACGTTCGACATGTCCGGAGTCATCGTTTTTCATCCGAAAATTGATTTTTTGGACTGTACCAAAAATGATTCAAAATGTCAATTGGATCATGCCTCATGTTGAATAACCACTTTTTAAACCCTCACAGTGACCAAAATTGCCATTTTAACAGAGTTTTGCTTACTCAAAAGCTTCCATTTTTACCCGTTTCAGGCACAGAAATGACTTTAAACACACTTATTCTAGTTGACAAAGTCATAATTCACATCCAACAGTAATTTAGAGTCAAAAGATTAAATGTTGAAATTTCATCATTATAGACCATTTTGGTATCGTTCGACAGGTCCGGAGTCATCGTTTTTCATCCGAAAATTGATTTTTTGGACTGTACCAAAAATGATTCAAAATGTCAATTGGATCATGCCTCATGTTGAATAACCACTTTTTAAACCCTCACAGTGACCAAAATTGCCATTTTTACAGAGTTTTGCTTACTCAAAAGCTTCCATTTTGACCCGTTTCAGGCACAGAAATGACTTTAAACACACTTATTCTAGTTGACAAAGTCATAATTCACATCCAACAGTAATTTAGAGTCAAAAGATTAAATGTTGAAATTTCATCGTTATAGACCATTTTATGATCGTTCGACAGGTCCGGAGTCATCGTTTTTCATCCGAAAATTGATTTTTTGAACTGTACCAAAAATGATTTAAAATGTCAATTGGATCATGCCTCATGTTGAATAACCACTTTTTAAACCCTCACAGTGACCAAAATTGCCATTTTTACAGAGTTTTGCTTACTCAAAAGCTTCCATTTTGACCCGTTTCAGGCACAGAAATGACTTTAAACACACTTATTCTAGTTGACAAAGTCATAATTCACATCCAACAGTAATTTAGAGTCAAAAGATTAAATGTTGAAATTTCATCATTATAGACCATTTTGGTATCGTTCGACAGGTCCGGAGTCATCGTTTTTCATCCGAAAATTGATTTTTTGGACTGTACCAAAAATGATTCAAAATGTCAATTGGATCATGCCTCATGTTGAATAACCACTTTTTAAACCCTCACAGTGACAAAAAATTGCCATTTTTACAGAGTTTTGCTTACTCAAAAGCTTCCATTTTGACCCGTTTCAGGCACAGAAATGACTTTAAACACACTTATTCTAGTTGACAAAGTCATAATTCACATCCAACAGTAATTTAGAGTCAAAAGATTAAATGTTGAAATTTCATCATTATAGACCATTTTGGGATCGTTCGACAGGTCCGGAGTCATCGTTTTTCATCCAAAAATTGATTTTTTGGACTGTACCAAAAATGATTCAAAATGTCAATTGGATCATGCCTCATGTTGAATAACCACTTTTTAAACCCTCACAGTGACCAAAATTGCCATTTTTACTGAGTTTTGCTTACTCAAAAGCTTCCATTTTGACCCGTTTCAGGCACAGAAATGACTTTAAACACACTTATTCTAGTTGACAAAGTCATAATTCACATCCAACAGTCATTTAGTGTCAAAAGATTAAATGTTGAAATTTCATCATTATAGACCATTTTGGGATCGTTCGACAGGTCCGGAGTCATCGTTTTTCATCCGAAAATTGATTTTTTGGACTGTACCAAAAATGATTCAAAATGTCAATTGGATCATGCCTCATGTTGAATAACCACTTTTTAAACCCTCACAGTGACCAAAATTGCCATTTTTACAGAGTTTTGCTTACTCAAAAGCTTCCATTTTGACCCGTTTCAGGCACAGAAATGACTTTAAACACACTTATTCTAGTTGACAAAGTCATAATTCACATTCAACAGTAATTTAGAGTCAAAAGATTAAATGTTGAAATTTCATCATTATAGACCATTTTGGTATCGTTCGACAGGTCCGGAGTCATCGTTTTTCATCCGAAAATTGATTTTTTGGACTGTACCAACAATGATTCAAAATGTCAATTGGATCATGCCTCATGTTGAATAACCACTTTTTAAACCCCCACAGTGACCAAAATTGCCATATTTACAGAGTTTTGCTTACTCAAAAGCTTCCATTTTGACCCGTTTCAGGCACAGAAATGACTTTAAACACACTTATTCTAGTTGACAAAGTCATAATTCACATCCAACAGTAATTTAGAGTAAAAAGATTAAATGTTGAAATTTCATCATTATAGACCATTTTTGGGAACGTTCGACATGTCCGGAGTCATCGTTTTTCATCCGAAAATTGATTTTTTGGACTGTACCAAAAATGATTCAAAATGTCAATTGGATCATGCCTCATGTTGAATAACCACTTTTTAAACCCTCACAGTGACCAAAATTGCCATTTTTACAGAGTTTTGCTTACTCAAAAGCTTCCATTTTGACCCGTTTCAGGCACAGAAATGACTTTAAACACACTTATTCTAGTTGACAAAGTCATAATTCACATCCAACAGTAATTTAGAGTCAAAAGATTAAATGTTGAAATTTCATCATTATAGACCATTTTGGTATCGTTCGACAGGTCCGGAGTCATCGTTTTTCATCCGAAAATTGATTTTTTGGACTGTACCAAAAATGATTCAAAATGTCAATTGGATCATTCCTCATGTTGAATAACCACTTTTTAAACCCTCACAGTGACAAAAAATTGCCATTTTTACAGAGTTTTGCTTACTCAAAAGCTTCCATTTTGACCCGTTTCAGGCACAGAAATGACTTTAAACACACTTATTCTAGTTGACAAAGTCATAATTCACATCCAACAGTAATTTAGAGTCAAAAGATTAAATGTTGAAATTTCATCATTATAGACCATTTTGGTATCGTTCGACAGGTCCGGAGTCATCGTTTTTCATCCGAAAATTGATTTTTTGGACTGTACCAAAAATGATTCAAAATGTCAATTGGATCATGCCTCATGTTGAATAACCACTTTTTAAACCCTCACAGTGACATAAAATTGCCATTTTTACAGAGTTTTGCTTACTCAAAAGCTTCCATTTTGACCCGTTTCAGGCACAGAAATGACTTTAAACACACTTATTCTAGTTGACAAAGTCATAATTCACACCCAACAGTCATTTAGAGTCAAAAGATTAAATGTTGAAATTTCATCATTATAGACCATTTTGGGATCGTTCGACAGGTCCGGAGTCATCGTTTTTCATCCGAAAATTGATTTTTTGGACTGTACCAAAAATGATTCAAAATGTCAATTGGATCATGCCTAATGTTGAATAACCACTTTTTAAACCCTCACAGTGACCAAAATTGCCATTTTTACAGAGTTTTGCTTACTCAAAAGCTTCCATTTTGACCCGTTTCAGGCACAGAAATGACTTTAAACACACTTATTCTAGTTGACAAAGTCATAATTCACATCCAACAGTCATTTAGTGTCAAAAGATTAAATGTTGAAATTTCATCATTATAGACCATTTTGGTATCGTTCGACAGGTCCGGAGTCATCGTTTTACATCCGAAAATTGATTTTTTGGACTGTACCAAAAATGATTCAAAATGTCAATTGGATCATGCCTCATGTTGAATAACCACTTTTTAAACCCTCACAGTGACCAAAATTGCCATTTTTACAGAGTTTTGCTTACTCAAAAGCTTCCATTTTGACCCGTTTCAGGCACAGAAATGACTTTAAACACACTTATTCTAGTTGACAAAGTCATAATTCACATCCAACAGTAATTTAGAGTCAAAAGATTAAATGTTGAAATTTCATCATTATAGACCATTTTGGGAACGTTCGACATGTCCGGAGTCATCGTTTTTCATCCGAAAATTGATTTTTTGGACTGTACCAAAAATGATTCAAAATGTCAATTGGATCATGCCTCATGTTGAATAACCACTTTTTAAACCCTCACAGTGACCAAAATTGCCATTTTAACAGAGTTTTGCTTACTCAAAAGCTTCCATTTTGACCCGTTTCAGGCACAGAAATGACTTTAAACACACTTATTCTAGTTGACAAAGTCATAATTCACATCCAACAGTAATTTAGAGTCAAAAGATTAAATGTTGAAATTTCATCATTATAGACCATTTTGGTATCGTTCGACAGGTCCGGAGTCATCGTTTTTCATCCGAAAATTGATTTTTTGGACTGTACCAAAAATGATTCAAAATGTCAATTGGATCATGCCTCATGTTGAATAACCACTTTTTAAA
The DNA here is from genome assembly GCF_964263255.1 of Lissotriton vulgaris. Classification (NCBI taxonomy): domain Eukaryota; kingdom Metazoa; phylum Chordata; class Amphibia; order Caudata; family Salamandridae; genus Lissotriton; species Lissotriton vulgaris. The sequence goes on from NW_028242884.1 coordinate 852,935, forward strand.
CCCTCACAGTGACAAAAAATTGCCATTTTTACAGAGTTTTGCTTACTCAAAAGCTTCCATTTTGACCCGTTTCAGGCACAGAAATGACTTTAAACACACTTATTCTAGTTGACAAAGTCATAATTCACATCCAACAGTCATTTAGAGTCAAAAGATTAAATGTTGAAATTTCATCATTATAGACCATTTTGGGATCGTTCGACAGGTCCGGAGTCATCGTTTTTCATCCGAAAATTGATTTTTTGGACTGTACCAAAAATGATTCAAAATGTCAATTGGATCATGCCTAATGTTGAATAACCACTTTTTAAACCCTCACAGTGACCAAAATTGCCATTTTTACAGAGTTTTGCTTACTCAAAAGCTTCCATTTTGACCCGTTTCAGGCACAGAAATGACTTTAAACACACTTATTCTAGTTGACAAAGTCATAATTCACATCCAACAGTCATTTAGTGTCAAAAGATTAAATGTTGAAATTTCATCATTATAGACCATTTTGGGATCGTTCGACAGGTCCGGAGTCATCGTTTTTCATCCGAAAATTGATTTTTTGGACTGTACCAAAAATGATTCAAAATGTCAATTGGATCATGCCTCATGTTGAATAACCACTTTTTAAACCCTCACAGTGACCAAAATTGCCATTTTTACAGAGTTTTGCTTACTCAAAAGCTTCCATTTTGACCCGTTTCAGGCACAGAAATGACTTTAAACACACTTATTCTAGTTGACAAAGTCATAATTCACATCCAACAGTAATTTAGAGTCAAAAGATTAAATGTTGAAATTTCATCATTATAGACCATTTTGGTATCGTTCGACAGGTCCGGAGTCATCGTTTTTCATCCGAAATTTGATTTTTTGGACTGTACCAAAAATGATTCAAAATGTCAATTGGATCATGCCTCATGTTGAATAACCACTTTTTAAACCCTCACAGTGACCAAAATTGCCATTTTTACAGAGTTTTGCTTACTCAAAAGCTTCCATTTTGACCCGTTTCAGGCACAGAAATGACTTTAAACACACTTATTCTAGTTGACAAAGTCATAATTCACATCCAACAGTAATTTAGAGTCAAAAGATTAAATGTTGAAATTTCATCGTTATAGACCATTTTATGATCGTTCGACAGGTCCGGAGTCATCGTTTTTCATCCGAAAATTGATTTTTTGGACTGTACCAAAAATGATTCAAAATGTCAATTGGATCATGCCTCATGTTGAATAACCACTTTTTAAACCCTCACAGTGACCAAAATTGCCATTTTTACAGAGTTTTGCTTACTCAAAAGCTTCCATTTTGACCCGTTTCAGGCACAGAAATGACTTTAAACACACTTATTCTAGTTGACAAAGTCATAATTCACATCCAACAGTAATTTAGAGTCAAAAGATTAAATGTTGAAATTTCATCATTATAGACCATTTTGGTATCGTTCGACAGGTCCGGAGTCATCGTTTTTCATCCGAAAATTGATTTTTTGGACTGTACCAAAAATGATTCAAAATGTCAATTGGATCATGCCTCATGTTGAATAACCACTTTTTAAACCCTCACAGTGACAAAAAATTGCCATTTTTACAGAGTTTTGCTTACTCAAAAGCTTCCATTTTGACCCGTTTCAGGCACAGAAATGACTTTAAACACACTTATTCTAGTTGACAAAGTCATAATTCACATCCAACAGTCATTTAGAGTCAAAAGATTAAATGTTGAAATTTCATCATTATAGACCATTTTGGGATCGTTCGACAGGTCCGGAGTCATCGTTTTTCATCCGAAAATTGATTTTTTGGACTGTACCAAAAATGATTCAAAATGTCAATTGGATCATGCCTCATGTTGAATAACCACTTTTTAAACCCTCACAGTGACCAAAATTGCCATTTTTACAGAGTTTTGCTTACTCAAAAGCTTCCATTTTGACCCGTTTCAGGCACAGAAATGACTTTAAACACACTTATTCTAGTTGACAAAGTCATAATTCACATCCAACAGTCATTTAGTGTCAAAAGATTAAATGTTGAAATTTCATCATTATAGACCATTTTGGTATCGTTCGACAGGTCCGGAGTCATCGTTTTACATCCGAAAATTGATTTTTTGGACTGTACCAAAAATGATTCAAAATGTCAATTGGATCATGCCTCATGTTGAATAACCACTTTTTAAACCCTCACAGTGACCAAAATTGCCATTTTTACAGAGTTTTGCTTACTCAAAAGCTTCCATTTTGACCCGTTTCAGGCACAGAAATGACTTTAAACACACTTATTCTAGTTGACAAAGTCATAATTCACATCCAACAGTAATTTAGAGTCAAAAGATTAAATGTTGAAATTTCATCATTATAGACCATTTTGGGAACGTTCGACATGTCCGGAGTCATCGTTTTTCATCCGAAAATTGATTTTTTGGACTGTACCAAAAATGATTCAAAATGTCAATTGGATCATGCCTCATGTTGAATAACCACTTTTTAAACCCTCACAGTGACCAAAATTGCCATTTTAACAGAGTTTTGCTTACTCAAAAGCTTCCATTTTGACCCGTTTCAGGCACAGAAATGACTTTAAACACACTTATTCTAGTTGACAAAGTCATAATTCACATCCAACAGTAATTTAGAGTCAAAAGATTAAATGTTGAAATTTCATCATTATAGACCATTTTGGTATCGTTCGACAGGTCCGGAGTCATCGTTTTTCATCCGAAAATTGATTTTTTGGACTGTACCAAAAATGATTCAAAATGTCAATTGGATCATGCCTCATGTTGAATAACCACTTTTTAAACCCTCACAGTGACAAAAAATTGCCATTTTTACAGAGTTTTGCTTACTCAAAAGCTTCCATTTTGACCCGTTTCAGGCACAGAAATGACTTTAAACACACTTATTCTAGTTGACAAAGTCATAATTCACATCCAACAGTCATTTAGAGTCAAAAGATTAAATGTTGAAATTTCATCATTATAGACCATTTTGGGATCGTTCGACAGGTCCGGAGTCATCGTTTTTCATCCGAAAATTGATTTTTTGGACTGTACCAAAAATGATTCAAAATGTCAATTGGATCATGCCTAATGTTGAATAACCACTTTTTAAACCCTCACAGTGACCAAAATTGCCATTTTTACAGAGTTTTGCTTACTCAAAAGCTTCCATTTTGACCCGTTTCAGGCACAGAAATGACTTTAAACACACTTATTCTAGTTGACAAAGTCATAATTCACATCCAACAGTCATTTAGTGTCAAAAGATTAAATGTTGAAATTTCATCATTATAGACCATTTTGGGATCGTTCGACAGGTCCGGAGTCATCGTTTTTCATCCGAAAATTGATTTTTTGGACTGTACCAAAAATGATTCAAAATGTCAATTGGATCATGCCTCATGTTGAATAACCACTTTTTAAACCCTCACAGTGACCAAAATTGCCATTTTTACAGAGTTTTGCTTACTCAAAAGCTTCCATTTTGACCCGTTTCAGGCACAGAAATGACTTTAAACACACTTATTCTAGTTGACAAAGTCATAATTCACATCCAACAGTAATTTAGAGTCAAAAGATTAAATGTTGAAATTTCATCATTATAGACCATTTTGGTATCGTTCGACAGGTCCGGAGTCATCGTTTTTCATCCGAAATTTGATTTTTTGGACTGTACCAAAAATGATTCAAAATGTCAATTGGATCATGCCTCATGTTGAATAACCACTTTTTAAACCCTCACAGTGACCAAAATTGCCATTTTTACAGAGTTTTGCTTACTCAAAAGCTTCCATTTTGACCCGTTTCAGGCACAGAAATGACTTTAAACACACTTATTCTAGTTGACAAAGTCATAATTCACATCCAACAGTAATTTAGAGTCAAAAGATTAAATGTTGAAATTTCATCGTTATAGACCATTTTATGATCGTTCGACAGGTCCGGAGTCATCGTTTTTCATCCGAAAATTGATTTTTTGGACTGTACCAAAAATGATTCAAAATGTCAATTGGATCATGCCTCATGTTGAATAACCACTTTTTAAACCCTCACAGTGACCAAAATTGCCATTTTTACAGAGTTTTGCTTACTCAAAAGCTTCCATTTTGACCCGTTTCAGGCACAGAAATGACTTTAAACACACTTATTCTAGTTGACAAAGTCATAATTCACATCCAACAGTAATTTAGAGTCAAAAGATTAAATGTTGAAATTTCATCATTATAGACCATTTTGGTATCGTTCGACAGGTCCGGAGTCATCGTTTTTCATCCGAAAATTGATTTTTTGGACTGTACCAAAAATGATTCAAAATGTCAATTGGATCATGCCTCATGTTGAATAACCACTTTTTAAACCCTCACAGTGACAAAAAATTGCCATTTTTACAGAGTTTTGCTTACTCAAAAGCTTCCATTTTGACCCGTTTCAGGCACAGAAATGACTTTAAACACACTTATTCTAGTTGACAAAGTCATAATTCACATCCAACAGTCATTTAGAGTCAAAAGATTAAATGTTGAAATTTCATCATTATAGACCATTTTGGGATCGTTCGACAGGTCCGGAGTCATCGTTTTTCATCCGAAAATTGATTTTTTGGACTGTACCAAAAATGATTCAAAATGTCAATTGGATCATGCCTCATGTTGAATAACCACTTTTTAAACCCTCACAGTGACCAAAATTGCCATTTTTACTGAGTTTTGCTTACTCAAAAGCTTCCATTTTGACCCGTTTCAGGCACAGAAATGACTTTAAACACACTTATTCTAGTTGACAAAGTCATAATTCACATCCAACAGTAATTTAGAGTCAAAAGATTAAATGTTGAAATTTCATCATTATAGACCATTTTGGTATCGTTCGACAGGTCCGGAGTCATCGTTTTTCATCCGAAAATTGATTTTTTGGACTGTACCAAAAATGATTCAAAATGTCAATTGGATCATGCCTCATGTTGAATAACCACTTTTTAAACCCTCACAGTGACAAAAAATTGCCATTTTTACAGAGTTTTGCTTACTCAAAAGCTTCCATTTTGACCCGTTTCAGGCACAGAAATGACTTTAAACACACTTATTCTAGTTGACAAAGTCATAATTCACATCCAACAGTCATTTAGAGTCAAAAGATTAAATGTTGAAATTTCATCATTATAGACCATTTTGGGATCGTTCGACAGGTCCGGAGTCATCGTTTTTCATCCGAAAATTGATTTTTTGGACTGTACCAAAAATGATTCAAAATGTCAATTGGATCATGCCTCATGTTGAATAACCACTTTTTAAACCCTCACAGTGACCAAAATTGCCATTTTTACTGAGTTTTGCTTACTCAAAAGCTTCCATTTTGACCCGTTTCAGGCACAGAAATGACTTTAAACACACTTATTCTAGTTGACAAAGTCATAATTCACATCCAACAGTCATTTAGTGTCAAAAGATTAAATGTTGAAATTTCATCATTATAGACCATTTTGGGATCGTTCGACAGGTCCGGAGTCATCGTTTTTCATCCGAAAATTGATTTTTTGGACTGTACCAAAAATGATTCAAAATGTCAATTGGATCATGCCTCATGTTGAATAACCACTTTTTAAACCCTCACAGTGACCAAAATTGCCATTTTTACAGAGTTTTGCTTACTCAAAAGCTTCCATTTTGACCCGTTTCAGGCACAGAAATGATTTTAAACACACTTATTCTAGTTGACAAAGTCATAATTCACATCCAACAGTAATTTAGAGTCAAAAGATTAAATGTTGAAATTTCATCATTATAGACCATTTTGGTATCGTTCGACAGGTCCGGAGTCATCGTTTTTCATCCGAAAATTGATTTTTTGGACTGTACCAACAATGATTCAAAATGTCAATTGGATCATGCCTCATGTTGAATAACCACTTTTTAAACCCCCACAGTGACCAAAATTGCCATATTTACAGAGTTTTGTTTACTCAAAAGCTTCCATTTTGACCCGTTTCAGGCACAGAAATGACTTTAAACACACTTATTCTAGTTGACAAAGTCATAATTCACATCCAACAGTAATTTAGAGTCAAAAGATTAAATGTTGAAATTTCATCATTATAGACCATTTTGGTATCGTTCGACAGGTCCGGAGTCATCGTTTTTCATCCGAAAATTGATTTTTTGGACTGTACCAAAAATGATTCAAAATGTCAATTGGATCATGCCTCATGTTGAATAACCACTTTTTAAACCCTCACAGTGACAAAAAAGTGCCATTTTTACAGAGTTTTGCTTACTCAAAAGCTTCCATTTTGACCCGTTTCAGGCACAGAAATGACTTTAAACACACTTATTCTAGTTGACAAAGTCATAATTCACATCCAACAGTCATTTAGAGTCAAAAGATTAAATGTTGAAATTTCATCATTATAGACCATTTTGGGATCGTTCGACAGGTCCGGAGTCATCGTTTTTCATCCGAAAATTGATTTTTTGGACTGTACCAAAAATGATTCAAAATGTCAATTGGATCATGCCTAATGTTGAATAACCACTTTTTAAACCCTCACAGTGACCAAAATTGCCATTTTTACAGAGTTTTGCTTACTCAAAAGCTTCCATTTTGACCCGTTTCAGGCACAGAAATGACTTTAAACACACTTATTCTAGTTGACAAAGTCATAATTCACATCCAACAGTAATTTAGAGTCAAAAGATTAAATGTTGAAATTTCATCATTATAGACCATTTTGGTATCGTTCGACAGGTCCGGAGTCATCGTTTTTCATCCGAAAATTGATTTTTTGGACTGTACCAAAAATGATTCAAAATGTCAATTGGATCATGCCTCATGTTGAATAACCACTTTTTAAACCCTCACAGTGACAAAAATTGCCATTTTTACAGAGTTTTGCTCACTCAAAAGCTTCCATTTTGACCCGTTTCAGGCACAGAAATGACTTTAAACACACTTATTCTAGTTGACAAAGTCATAATTCACATCCAACAGTAATTTAGAGTCAAAAGATTAAATGTTGAAATTTCATCATTATAGACCATTTTGGGAACGTTCGACATGTCCGGAGTCATCGTTTTTCATCCGAAAATTGATTTTTTGGACTGTACCAAAAATGATTCAAAATGTCAATTGGATCATGCCTCATGTTGAATAACCACTTTTTAAACCCTCACAGTGACCAAAATTGCCATTTTTACAGAGTTTTGCTTACTCAAAAGCTTCCATTTTGACCCGTTTCAGGCACAGAAATGACTTTAAACACACTTATTCTAGTTGACAAAGTCATAATTCACATCCAACAGTAATTTAGAGTCAAAAGATTAAATGTTGAAATTTCATCATTATAGACCATTTTGGTATCGTTCGACAGGTCCGGAGTCATCGTTTTTCATCCGAAAATTGATTTTTTGGACTGTACCAAAAATGATTCAAAATGTCAATTGGATCATGCCTCATGTTGAATAACCACTTTTTAAACCCTCACAGTGACCAAAATTGCCATTTTTACAGAGTTTTGCTTACTCAAAAGCTTCCATTTTGACCCGTTTCAGGCACAGAAATGACTTTAAACACACTTATTCTAGTTGACAAAGTCATAATTCACATCCAACAGTAATTTAGAGTCAAAAGATTAAATGTTGAAATTTCATCATTATAGACCATTTTGGGAACGTTCGACATGTCCGGAGTCATCGTTTTTCATCCGAAAATTGATTTTTTGGACTGTACCAAAAATGATTCAAAATGTCAATTGGATCATGCCTCATGTTGAATAACCACTTTTTAAACCCTCACAGTGACCAAAATTGCCATTTTAACAGAGTTTTGCTTACTCAAAAGCTTCCATTTTGACCCGTTTCAGGCACAGAAATGACTTTAAACACACTTATTCTAGTTGACAAAGTCATAATTCACATCCAACAGTAATTTAGAGTCAAAAGATTAAATGTTGAAATTTCATCATTATAGACCATTTTGGTATCGTTCGACAGGTCCGGAGTCATCGTTTTTCATCCGAAAATTGATTTTTTGGACTGTACCAAAAATGATTCAAAATGTCAATTGGATCATGCCTCATGTTGAATAACCACTTTTTAAACCCTCACAGTGACCAAAATTGCCATTTTTACAGAGTTTTGCTTACTCAAAAGCTTCCATTTTGACCCGTTTCAGGCACAGAAATGACTTTAAACACACTTATTCTAGTTGACAAAGTCATAATTCACATCCAACAGTAATTTAGAGTCAAAAGATTAAATGTTGAAATTTCATCGTTATAGACCATTTTATGATCGTTCGACAGGTCCGGAGTCATCGTTTTTTCATCCGAAAATTGATTTTTTGGACTGTACCAAAAATGATTCAAAATGTCAATTGGATCATGCCTCATGTTGAATAACCACTTTTTAAACCCTCACAGTGACCAAAATTGCCATTTTTACAGAGTTTTGCTTACTCAAAAGCTTCCATTTTGACCCGTTTCAGGCACAGAAATGACTTTAAACACACTTATTCTAGTTGACAAAGTCATAATTCACATCCAACAGTAATTTAGAGTCAAAAGATTAAATGTTGAAATTTCATCATTATAGACCATTTTGGTATCGTTCGACAGGTCCGGAGTCATCGTTTTTCATCCGAAAATTGATTTTTTGGACTGTACCAAAAATGATTCAAAATGTCAATTGGATCATGCCTCATGTTGAATAACCACTTTTTAAACCCTCACAGTGACAAAAAATTGCCATTTTTACAGAGTTTTGCTTACTCAAAAGCTTCCATTTTGACCCGTTTCAGGCACAGAAATGACTTTAAACACACTTATTCTAGTTGACAAAGTCATAATTCACATCCAACAGTCATTTAGAGTCAAAAGATTAAATGTTGAAATTTCATCATTATAGACCATTTTGGGATCGTTCGACAGGTCCGGAGTCATCGTTTTTCATCCGAAAATTGATTTTTTGGACTGTACCAAAAATGATTCAAAATGTCAATTGGATCATGCCTCATGTTGAATAACCACTTTTTAAACCCTCACAGTGACCAAAATTGCCATTTTTACTGAGTTTTGCTTACTCAAAAGCTTCCATTTTGACCCGTTTCAGGCACAGAAATGACTTTAAACACACTTATTCTAGTTGACAAAGTCATAATTCACATCCAACAGTAATTTAGAGTCAAAAGATTAAATGTTGAAATTTCATCATTATAGACCATTTTGGTATCGTTCGACAGGTCCGGAGTCATCGTTTTTCATCCGAAAATTGATTTTTTGGACTGTACCAACAATGATTCAAAATGTCAATTGGATCATGCCTCATGTTGAATAACCACTTTTTAAACCCCCACAGTGACCAAAATTGCCATATTTACAGAGTTTTGCTTACTCAAAAGCTTCCGTTTTGACCCGTTTCAGGCACAGAAATGACTTTAAACACACTTATTCTAGTTGACAAAGTCATAATTCACATCCAACAGTAATTTAGAGTCAAAAGATTAAATGTTGAAATTTCATCATTATAGACCATTTTTGGGAACGTTCGACATGTCCGGAGTCATCGTTTTTCATCCGAAAATTGATTTTTTGGACTGTACCAAAAATGATTCAAAATGTCAATTGGATCATGCCTCATGTTGAATAACCACTTTTTAAACCCTCACAGTGACCAAAATTGCCATTTTTACAGAGTTTTGCTTACTCAAAAGCTTCCATTTTGACCCGTTTCAGGCACAGAAATGACTTTAAACACACTTATTCTAGTTGACAAAGTCATAATTCACATCCAACAGTAATTTAGAGTCAAAAGATTAAATGTTGAAATTTCATCATTATAGACCATTTTGGTATCGTTCGACAGGTCCGGAGTCATCGTTTTTCATCCGAAAATTGATTTTTTGGACTGTACCAAAAATGATTCAAAATGTCAATTGGATCATGCCTCATGTTGAATAACCACTTTTTAAACCCTCACAGTGACAAAAATTGCCATTTTTACAGAGTTTTGCTTACTCAAAAGCTTCCATTTTGACCCGTTTCAGGCACAGAAATGACTTTAAACACACTTATTCTAGTTGACAAAGTCATAATTCACATCCAACAGTAATTTAGAGTCAAAAGATTAAATGTTGAAATTTCATCATTATAGACCATTTTGGTATCGTTCGACAGGTCCGGAGTCATCGTTTTTCATCCGAAAATTGATTTTTTGGACTGTACCAAAAATGATTCAAAATGTCAATTGGATCATGCCTCATGTTGAATAACCACTTTTTAAACCCTCACAGTGACCAAAATTGCCATTTTTACAGAGTTTTGCTTACTCAAAAGCTTCCATTTTGACCCGTTTCAGGCACAGAAATGACTTTAAACACACTTATTCTAGTTGACAAAGTCATAATTCACATCCAACAGTAATTTAGAGTCAAAAGATTAAATGTTGAAATTTCATCATTATAGACCATTTTGGTATCGTTCGACAGGTCCGGAGTCATCGTTTTTCATCCGAAAATTGATTTTTTGGACTGTACCAAAAATGATTCAAAATGTCAATTGGATCATGCCTCATGTTGAATAACCACTTTTTAAACCCTCACAGTGACCAAAATTGCCATTTTTACAGAGTTTTGCTTACTCAAAAGCTTCCATTTTGACCCGTTTCAGGCACAGAAATGACTTTAAACACACTTATTCTAGTTGACAAAGTCATAATTCACATCCAACAGTAATTTAGAGTCAAAAGATTAAATGTTGAAATTTCATCATTATAGACCATTTTGGGAACGTTCGACATGTCCGGAGTCATCGTTTTTCATCCGAAAATTGATTTTTTGGACTGTACCAAAAATGATTCAAAATGTCAATTGGATCATGCCTCATGTTGAATAACCACTTTTTAAACCCTCACAGTGACCAAAATTGCCATTTTTACAGAGTTTTGCTTACTCAAAAGCTTCCATTTTGACCCGTTTCAGGCACAGAAATGACTTTAAACACACTTATTCTAGTTGACAAAGTCATAATTCACATCCAACAGTAATTTAGAGTCAAAAGATTAAATGTTGAAATTTCATCATTATAGACCATTTTGGTATCGTTCGACAGGTCCGGAGTCATCGTTTTTCATCCGAAAATTGATTTTTTGGACTGTACCAAAAATGATTCAAAATGTCAATTGGATCATGCCTCATGTTGAATAACCACTTTTTAAACCCTCACAGTGACCAAAATTGCCATTTTTACTGAGTTTTGCTTACTCAAAAGCTTCCATTTTGACCCGTTTCAGGCACAGAAATGACTTTAAACACACTTATTCTAGTTGACAAAGTCATAATTCACATCCAACAGTAATTTAGAGTCAAAAGATTAAATGTTGAAATTTCATCATTATAGACCATTTTGGTATCGTTCGACAGGTCCGGAGTCATCGTTTTTCATCCGAAAATTGATTTTTTGGACTGTACCAAAAATGATTCAAAATGTCAATTGGATCATGCCTCATGTTGAATAACCACTTTTTAAACCCTCACAGTGACCAAAATTGCCATTTTTACAGAGTTTTGCTTACTCAAAAGCTTCCATTTTGACCCGTTTCAGGCACAGAAATGACTTTAAACACACTTATTCTAGTTGACAAAGTCATAATTCACATCCAACAGTAATTTAGAGTCAAAAGATTAAATGTTGAAATTTCATCATTATAGACCATTTTGGGAACGTTCGACATGTCCGGAGTCATCGTTTTTCATCCGAAAATTTATTTTTTGGACTGTACCAAAAATGATTCAAAATGTCAATTGGATCATGCCTCATGTTGAATAACCACTTTTTAAACCCTCACAGTGACCAAAATTGCCATTTTAACAGAGTTTTGCTTACTCAAAAGCTTCCATTTTGACCCGTTTCAGGCACAGAAATGACTTTAAACACACTTATTCTAGTTGACAAAGTCATAATTCACATCCAACAGTAATTTAGAGTCAAAAGATTAAATGTTGAAATTTCATCATTATAGACCATTTTGGTATCGTTCGACATGTCCGGAGTCATCGTTTTTCATCCGAAAATTGATTTTTTGGACTGTACCAAAAATGATTCAAAATGTCAATTGGATCATGCCTCATGTTGAATAACCACTTTTTAAACCCTCACAGTGACCAAAATTGCCATTTTTACAGAGTTTTGCTTACTCAAAAGCTTCCATTTTGACCCGTTTCAGGCACAGAAATGACTTTAAACACACTTATTCTAGTTGACAAAGTCATAATTCACATCCAACAGTAATTTAGAGTCAAAAGATTAAATGTTGAAATTTCATCATTATAGACCATTTTGGTATCGTTCGACAGGTCCGGAGTCATCGTTTTTCATCCGAAAATTGATTTTTTGGACTGTACCAAAAATGATTCAAAATGTCAATTGGATCATGCCTCATGTTGAATAACCACTTTTTAAACCCTCACAGTGACCAAAATTGCCATTTTTACAGAGTTTTGCTTACTCAAAAGCTTCCATTTTGACCCGTTTCAGGCACAGAAATGACTTTAAACACACTTATTCTAGTTGACAAAGTCATAATTCACATCCAACAGTAATTTAGAGTCAAAAGATTAAATGTTGAAATGTCATCATTATAGACCATTTTGGTATCGTTCGACAGGTCCGGAGTCATCGTTTTTCATCCGAAAATTGATTTTTTGGACTGTACCAAAAATGATTCAAAATGTCAATTGGATCATGCCTCATGTTGAATAACCACTTTTTAAACCCTCACAGTGACCAAAATTGCCATTTTTACAGAGTTTTGCTTACTCAAAAGCTTCCATTTTGACCCGTTTCAGGCACAGAAATGACTTTAAACACACTTATTCTAGTTGACAAAGTCATAATTCACATCCAACAGTAATTTAGAGTCAAAAGATTAAATGTTGAAATTTCATCATTATAGACCATTTTGGTATCGTTCGACAGGTCCGGAGTCATCGTTTTTCATCCGAAAATTGATTTTTTGGACTGTACCAAAAATGATTCAAAATGTCAATTGGATCATGCCTCATGTTGAATAACCACTTTTTAAACCCTCACAGTGACCAAAATTGCCATTTTTACAGAGTTTTGCTTACTCAAAAGCTTCCATTTTGACCCGTTTCAGGCACAGAAATGACTTTAAACACACTTATTCTAGTTGACAAAGTCATAATTCACATCCAACAGTAATTTAGAGTCAAAAGATTAAATGTTGAAATTTCATCATTATAGACCATTTTGGGAACGTTCGACATGTCCGGAGTCATCGTTTTTCATCCGAAAATTGATTTTTTGGACTGTACCAAAAATGATTCAAAATGTCAATTGGATCATGCCTCATGTTGAATAACCACTTTTTAAACCCTCACAGTGACCAAAATTGCCATTTTTACAGAGTTTTGCTTACTCAAAAGCTTCCATTTTGACCCGTTTCAGGCACAGAAATGACTTTAAACACACTTATTCTAGTTGACAAAGTCATAATTCACATCCAACAGTAATTTAGAGTCAAAAGATTAAATGTTGAAATTTCATCATTATAGACCATTTTGGTATCGTTCGACAGGTCCGGAGTCATCGTTTTTCATCCGAAAATTGATTTTTTGGACTGTACCAACAATGATTCAAAATGTCAATTGGATCATGCCTCATGTTGAATAACCACTTTTTAAACCCCCACAGTGACCAAAATTGCCATATTTACAGAGTTTTGCTTACTCAAAAGCTTCCATTTTGACCCGTTTCAGGCACAGAAATGACTTTAAACACACTTATTCTAGTTGACAAAGTCATAATTCACATCCAACAGTAATTTAGAGTCAAAAGATTAAATGTTGAAATTTCATCATTATAGACCATTTTGGTATCGTTCGACAGGTCCGGAGTCATCGTTTTTCATCCGAAAATTGATTTTTTGGACTGTACCAAAAATGATTCAAAATGTCAATTGGATCATGCCTCATGTTGAATAACCACTTTTTAAACCCTCACAGTGACCAAAATTGCCATTTTTACAGAGTTTTGCTTACTCAAAAGCTTCCATTTTGACCCGTTTCAGGCACAGAAATGACTTTAAACACACTTATTCTAGTTGACAAAGTCATAATTCACATCCAACAGTAATTTAGAGTCAAAAGATTAAATGTTGAAATTTCATCGTTATAGACCATTTTATGATCGTTCGACAGGTCCGGAGTCATCGTTTTTCATCCGAAAATTGATTTTTTGGACTGTACCAAAAATGATTCAAAATGTCAATTGGATCATGCCTCATGTTGAATAACCACTTTTTAAACCCTCACAGTGACCAAAATTGCCATTTTTACAGAGTTTTGCTTACTCAAAAGCTTCCATTTTGACCCGTTTCAGGCACAGAAATGACTTTAAACACACTTATTCTAGTTGACAAAGTCATAATTCACATCCAACAGTAATTTAGAGTCAAAAGATTAAATGTTGAAATTTCATCATTATAGACCATTTTGGTATCGTTCGACAGGTCCGGAGTCATCGTTTTTCATCCGAAAATTGATTTTTTGGACTGTACCAAAAATGATTCAAAATGTCAATTGGATCATGCCTCATGTTGAATAACCACTTTTTAAACCCTCACAGTGACCAAAATTGCCATTTTTACAGAGTTTTGCTTACTCAAAAGCTTCCATTTTGACCCGTTTCAGGCACAGAAATGACTTTAAACACACTTATTCTAGTTGACAAAGTCATAATTCACATCCAACAGTAATTTAGAGTCAAAAGATTAAATGTTGAAATTTCATCATTATAGACCATTTTGGGAACGTTCGACATGTCCGGAGTCATTGTTTTTCATCCGAAAATTGATTTTTTGGACTGTACCAAAAATGATTCAAAATGTCAATTGGATCATGCCTCATGTTGAATAACCACTTTTTAAACCCTCACAGTGACCAAAATTGCCATTTTAACAGAGTTTTGCTTACTCAAAAGCTTCCATTTTGACCCGTTTCAGGCACAGAAATGACTTTAAACACACTTATTCTAGTTGACAAAGTCATAATTCACATCCAACAGTAATTTAGAGTCAAAAGATTAAATGTTGAAATTTCATCATTATAGACCATTTTGGTATCGTTCGACAGGTCCGGAGTCATCGTTTTTCATCCGAAAATTGATTTTTTGGACTGTACCAAAAATGATTCAAAATGTCAATTGGATCATGCCTCATGTTGAATAACCACTTTTTAAACCCTCACAGTGACCAAAATTGCCATTTTTACAGAGTTTTGCTTACTCAAAAGCTTCCATTTTGACCCGTTTCAGGCACAGAAATGACTTTAAACACACTTATTCTAGTTGACAAAGTCATAATTCACATCCAACAGTAATTTAGAGTCAAAAGATTAAATGTTGAAATTTCATCGTTATAGACCATTTTATGATCGTTCGACAGGTCCGGAGTCATCGTTTTTCATCCGAAAATTGATTTTTTGGACTGTACCAAAAATGATTCAAAATGTCAATTGGATCATGCCTCATGTTGAATAACCACTTTTTAAACCCTCACAGTGACCAAAATTGCCATTTTTACAGAGTTTTGCTTACTCAAAAGCTTCCATTTTGACCCGTTTCAGGCACAGAAATGACTTTAAACACACTTATTCTAGTTGACAAAGTCATAATTCACATCCAACAGTTATTTTAAAGTCAAAAGATTAAATGTTGAAATTTCATCATTATAGACCATTTTGGTATCGTTCGACAGGTCCGGAGTCATCGTTTTTCATCCGAAAATTGATTTTTTGGACTGTACCAAAAATGATTCAAAATGTCAATTGGATCATGCCTCATGTTGAATAACCACTTTTTAAACCCTCACAGTGACAAAAAATTGCCATTTTTACAGAGTTTTGCTTACTCAAAAGCTTCCATTTTGACCCGTTTCAGGCACAGAAATGACTTTAAACACACTTATTCTAGTTGACAAAGTCATAATTCACATCCAACAGTCATTTAGAGTCAAAAGATTAAATGTTGAAATTTCATCATTATAGACCATTTTGGGATCGTTCGACAGGTCCGGAGTCATCGTTTTTCATCCGAAAATTGATTTTTTGGACTGTACCAAAAATGATTCAAAATGTCAATTGGATCATGCCTAATGTTGAATAACCACTTTTTAAACCCTCACAGTGACCAAAATTGCCATTTTTACAGAGTTTTGCTTACTCAAAAGCTTCCATTTTGACCCGTTTCAGGCACAGAAATGACTTTAAACACACTTATTCTAGTTGACAAAGTCATAATTCACATCCAACAGTCATTTAGTGTCAAAAGATTAAATGTTGAAATTTCATCATTATAGACCATTTTGGGATCGTTCGACAGGTCCGGAGTCATCGTTTTTCATCCGAAAATTGATTTTTTGGACTGTACCAAAAATGATTCAAAATGTCAATTGGATCATGCCTCATGTTGAATAACCACTTTTTAAACCCTCACAGTGACCAAAATTGCCATTTTTACAGAGTTTTGCTTACTCAAAAGCTTCCATTTTGACCCGTTTCAGGCACAGAAATGACTTTAAACACACTTATTCTAGTTGACAAAGTCATAATTAACATCCAACAGTAATTTAGAGTCAAAAGATTAAATGTTGAAATTTCATCATTATAGACCATTTTGGTATCGTTCGACAGGTCCGGAGTCATCGTTTTTCATCCGAAAATTGATTTTTTGGACTGTACCAAAAATTATTCAAAATGTCAATTGGATCATGCCTCATGTTGAATAACCACTTTTTAAACCCTCACAGTGACCAAAATTGCCATTTTTACAGAGTTTTGCTTACTCAAAAGCTTCCATTTTGACCCGTTTCAGGCACAGAAATGACTTTAAACACACTTATTCTAGTTGACAAAGTCATAATTCACATCCAACAGTAATTTAGAGTCAAAAGATTAAATGTTGAAATTTCATCGTTATAGACCATTTTATGATCGTTCGACAGGTCCGGAGTCATCGTTTTTCATCCGAAAATTGATTTTTTGGACTGTACCAAAAATGATTCAAAATGTCAATTGGATCATGCCTCATGTTGAATAACCACTTTTTAAACCCTCACAGTGACCAAAATTGCCATTTTTACAGAGTTTTGCTTACTCAAAAGCTTCCATTTTGACCCGTTTCAGGCACAGAAATGACTTTAAACACACTTATTCTAGTTGACAAAGTCATAATTCACATCCAACAGTAATTTAGAGTCAAAAGATTAAATGTTGAAATTTCATCATTATAGACCATTTTGGTATCGTTCGACAGGTCCGGAGTCATCGTTTTTCATCCGAAAATTGATTTTTTGGACTGTACCAAAAATGATTCAAAATGTCAATTGGATCATGCCTCATGTTGAATAACCACTTTTTAAACCCTCACAGTGACAAAAAATTGCCATTTTTACAGAGTTTTGCTTACTCAAAAGCTTCCATTTTGACCCGTTTCAGGCACAGAAATGACTTTAAACACACTTATTCTAGTTGACAAAGTCATAATTCACATCCAACAGTCATTTAGAGTCAAAAGATTAAATGTTGAAATTTCATCATTATAGACCATTTTGGGATCGTTCGACAGGTCCGGAGTCATCGTTTTTCATCCGAAAATTGATTTTTTGGACTGTACCAAAAATGATTCAAAATGTCAATTGGATCATGCCTCATGTTGAATAACCACTTTTTAAACCCTCACAGTGACCAAAATTGCCATTTTTACTGAGTTTTGCTTACTCAAAAGCTTCCATTTTGACCCGTTTCAGGCACAGAAATGACTTTAAACACACTTATTCTAGTTGACAAAGTCATAATTCACATCCAACAGTAATTTAGAGTCAAAAGATTAAATGTTGAAATTTCATCATTATAGACCATTTTGGTATCGTTCGACAGGTCCGGAGTCATCGTTTTTCATCCGAAAATTGATTTTTTGGACTGTACCAACAATGATTCAAAATGTCAATTGGATCATGCCTCATGTTGAATAACCACTTTTTAAACCCCCACAGTGACCAAAATTGCCATATTTACAGAGTTTTGCTTACTCAAAAGCTTCCATTTTGACCCGTTTCAGGCACAGAAATGACTTTAAACACACTTATTCTAGTTGACAAAGTCATAATTCACATCCAACAGTAATTTAGAGTCAAAAGATTAAATGTTGAAATTTCATCATTATAGACCATTTTTGGGAACGTTCGACATGTCCGGAGTCATCGTTTTTCATCCGAAAATTGATTTTTTGGACTGTACCAAAAATGATTCAAAATGTCAATTGGATCATGCCTCATGTTGAATAACCACTTTTTAAACCCTCACAGTGACCAAAATTGCCATTTTTACAGAGTTTTGCTTACTCAAAAGCTTCCATTTTGACCCGTTTCAGGCACAGAAATGACTTTAAACACACTTATTCTAGTTGACAAAGTCATAATTCACATCCAACAGTAATTTAGAGTCAAAAGATTAAATGTTGAAATTTCATCATTATAGACCATTTTGGTATCGTTCGACAGGTCCGGAGTCATCGTTTTTCATCCGAAAATTGATTTTTTGGACTGTACCAAAAATGATTCAAAATGTCAATTGGATCATGCCTCATGTTGAATAACCACTTTTTAAACCCTCACAGTGACAAAAATTGCCATTTTTACAGAGTTTTGCTTACTCAAAAGCTTCCATTTTGACCCGTTTCAGGCACAGAAATGACTTTAAACACACTTATTCTAGTTGACAAAGTCATAATTCACATCCAACAGTAATTTAGAGTCAAAAGATTAAATGTTGAAATTTCATCGTTATAGACCATTTTATGATCGTTCGACAGGTCCGGAGTCATCGTTTTTCATCCGAAAATTGATTTTTTGGACTGTACCAAAAATGATTCAAAATGTCAATTGGATCATGCCTCATGTTGAATAACCACTTTTTAAACCCTCACAGTGACCAAAATTGCCATTTTTACAGAGTTTTGCTTACTCAAAAGCTTCCATTTTGACCCGTTTCAGGCACAGAAATGACTTTAAACACACTTATTCTAGTTGACAAAGTCATAATTCACATCCAACAGTAATTTAGAGTCAAAAGATTAAATGTTGAAATTTCATCATTATAGACCATTTTGGTATCGTTCGACAGGTCCGGAGTCATCGTTTTTCATCCGAAAATTGATTTTTTGGACTGTACCAAAAATGATTCAAAATGTCAATTGGATCATGCCTCATGTTGAATAACCACTTTTTAAACCCTCACAGTGACCAAAATTGCCATTTTTACAGAGTTTTGCTTACTCAAAAGCTTCCATTTTGACCCGTTTCAGGCACAGAAATGACTTTAAACACACTTATTCTAGTTGACAAAGTCATAATTCACATCCAACAGTAATTTAGAGTCAAAAGATT
This sequence comes from Lissotriton vulgaris, assembly GCF_964263255.1. Taxonomy (NCBI): domain Eukaryota; kingdom Metazoa; phylum Chordata; class Amphibia; order Caudata; family Salamandridae; genus Lissotriton; species Lissotriton vulgaris. The sequence goes on from NW_028242884.1 coordinate 872,386, forward strand.
AAATGTTGAAATTTCATCATTATAGACCATTTTGGGAACGTTCGACATGTCCGGAGTCATTGTTTTTCATCCGAAAATTGATTTTTTGGACTGTACCAAAAATGATTCAAAATGTCAATTGGATCATGCCTCATGTTGAATAACCACTTTTTAAACCCTCACAGTGACCAAAATTGCCATTTTAACAGAGTTTTGCTTACTCAAAAGCTTCCATTTTGACCCGTTTCAGGCACAGAAATGACTTTAAACACACTTATTCTAGTTGACAAAGTCATAATTCACATCCAACAGTAATTTAGAGTCAAAAGATTAAATGTTGAAATTTCATCATTATAGACCATTTTGGTATCGTTCGACAGGTCCGGAGTCATCGTTTTTCATCCGAAAATTGATTTTTTGGACTGTACCAAAAATGATTCAAAATGTCAATTGGATCATGCCTCATGTTGAATAACCACTTTTTAAACCCTCACAGTGACCAAAATTGCCATTTTTACAGAGTTTTGCTTACTCAAAAGCTTCCATTTTGACCCGTTTCAGGCACAGAAATGACTTTAAACACACTTATTCTAGTTGACAAAGTCATAATTCACATCCAACAGTAATTTAGAGTCAAAAGATTAAATGTTGAAATTTCATCGTTATAGACCATTTTATGATCGTTCGACAGGTCCGGAGTCATCGTTTTTCATCCGAAAATTGATTTTTTGGACTGTACCAAAAATGATTCAAAATGTCAATTGGATCATGCCTCATGTTGAATAACCACTTTTTAAACCCTCACAGTGACCAAAATTGCCATTTTTACAGAGTTTTGCTTACTCAAAAGCTTCCATTTTGACCCGTTTCAGGCACAGAAATGACTTTAAACACACTTATTCTAGTTGACAAAGTCATAATTCACATCCAACAGTTATTTTAAAGTCAAAAGATTAAATGTTGAAATTTCATCATTATAGACCATTTTGGTATCGTTCGACAGGTCCGGAGTCATCGTTTTTCATCCGAAAATTGATTTTTTGGACTGTACCAAAAATGATTCAAAATGTCAATTGGATCATGCCTCATGTTGAATAACCACTTTTTAAACCCTCACAGTGACAAAAAATTGCCATTTTTACAGAGTTTTGCTTACTCAAAAGCTTCCATTTTGACCCGTTTCAGGCACAGAAATGACTTTAAACACACTTATTCTAGTTGACAAAGTCATAATTCACATCCAACAGTCATTTAGAGTCAAAAGATTAAATGTTGAAATTTCATCATTATAGACCATTTTGGGATCGTTCGACAGGTCCGGAGTCATCGTTTTTCATCCGAAAATTGATTTTTTGGACTGTACCAAAAATGATTCAAAATGTCAATTGGATCATGCCTAATGTTGAATAACCACTTTTTAAACCCTCACAGTGACCAAAATTGCCATTTTTACAGAGTTTTGCTTACTCAAAAGCTTCCATTTTGACCCGTTTCAGGCACAGAAATGACTTTAAACACACTTATTCTAGTTGACAAAGTCATAATTCACATCCAACAGTCATTTAGTGTCAAAAGATTAAATGTTGAAATTTCATCATTATAGACCATTTTGGGATCGTTCGACAGGTCCGGAGTCATCGTTTTTCATCCGAAAATTGATTTTTTGGACTGTACCAAAAATGATTCAAAATGTCAATTGGATCATGCCTCATGTTGAATAACCACTTTTTAAACCCTCACAGTGACCAAAATTGCCATTTTTACAGAGTTTTGCTTACTCAAAAGCTTCCATTTTGACCCGTTTCAGGCACAGAAATGACTTTAAACACACTTATTCTAGTTGACAAAGTCATAATTAACATCCAACAGTAATTTAGAGTCAAAAGATTAAATGTTGAAATTTCATCATTATAGACCATTTTGGTATCGTTCGACAGGTCCGGAGTCATCGTTTTTCATCCGAAAATTGATTTTTTGGACTGTACCAAAAATTATTCAAAATGTCAATTGGATCATGCCTCATGTTGAATAACCACTTTTTAAACCCTCACAGTGACCAAAATTGCCATTTTTACAGAGTTTTGCTTACTCAAAAGCTTCCATTTTGACCCGTTTCAGGCACAGAAATGACTTTAAACACACTTATTCTAGTTGACAAAGTCATAATTCACATCCAACAGTAATTTAGAGTCAAAAGATTAAATGTTGAAATTTCATCGTTATAGACCATTTTATGATCGTTCGACAGGTCCGGAGTCATCGTTTTTCATCCGAAAATTGATTTTTTGGACTGTACCAAAAATGATTCAAAATGTCAATTGGATCATGCCTCATGTTGAATAACCACTTTTTAAACCCTCACAGTGACCAAAATTGCCATTTTTACAGAGTTTTGCTTACTCAAAAGCTTCCATTTTGACCCGTTTCAGGCACAGAAATGACTTTAAACACACTTATTCTAGTTGACAAAGTCATAATTCACATCCAACAGTAATTTAGAGTCAAAAGATTAAATGTTGAAATTTCATCATTATAGACCATTTTGGGATCGTTCGACAGGTCCGGAGTCATCGTTTTTCATCCGAAAATTGATTTTTTGGACTGTACCAAAAATGATTCAAAATGTCAATTGGATCATGCCTCATGTTGAATAACCACTTTTTAAACCCTCACAGTGACAAAAAATTGCCATTTTTACAGAGTTTTGCTTACTCAAAAGCTTCCATTTTGACCCGTTTCAGGCACAGAAATGACTTTAAACACACTTATTCTAGTTGACAAAGTCATAATTCACATCCAACAGTCATTTAGAGTCAAAAGATTAAATGTTGAAATTTCATCATTATAGACCATTTTGGGATCGTTCGACAGGTCCGGAGTCATCGTTTTTCATCCGAAAATTGATTTTTTGGACTGTACCAAAAATGATTCAAAATGTCAATTGGATCATGCCTCATGTTGAATAACCACTTTTTAAACCCTCACAGTGACCAAAATTGCCATTTTTACTGAGTTTTGCTTACTCAAAAGCTTCCATTTTGACCCGTTTCAGGCACAGAAATGACTTTAAACACACTTATTCTAGTTGACAAAGTCATAATTCACATCCAACAGTAATTTAGAGTCAAAAGATTAAATGTTGAAATTTCATCATTATAGACCATTTTGGTATCGTTCGACAGGTCCGGAGTCATCGTTTTTCATCCGAAAATTGATTTTTTGGACTGTACCAAAAATGATTCAAAATGTCAATTGGATCATGCCTCATGTTGAATAACCACTTTTTAAACCCTCACAGTGACCAAAATTGCCATTTTTACAGAGTTTTGCTTACTCAAAAGCTTCCATTTTGACCCGTTTCAGGCACAGAAATGACTTTAAACACACTTATTCTAGTTGACAAAGTCATAATTAACATCCAACAGTAATTTAGAGTCAAAAGATTAAATGTTGAAATTTCATCATTATAGACCATTTTGGTATCGTTCGACAGGTCCGGAGTCATCGTTTTTCATCCGAAAATTGATTTTTTGGACTGTACCAAAAATTATTCAAAATGTCAATTGGATCATGCCTCATGTTGAATAACCACTTTTTAAACCCTCACAGTGACCAAAATTGCCATTTTTACAGAGTTTTGCTTACTCAAAAGCTTCCATTTTGACCCGTTTCAGGCACAGAAATGACTTTAAACACACTTATTCTAGTTGACAAAGTCATAATTCACATCCAACAGTAATTTAGAGTCAAAAGATTAAATGTTGAAATTTCATCGTTATAGACCATTTTATGATCGTTCGACAGGTCCGGAGTCATCGTTTTTCATCCAAAAATTGATTTTTTGGACTGTACCAAAAATGATTCAAAATGTCAATTGGATCATGCCTCATGTTGAATAACCACTTTTTAAACCCTCACAGTGACCAAAATTGCCATTTTTACAGAGTTTTGCTTACTCAAAAGCTTCCATTTTGACCCGTTTCAGGCACAGAAATGACTTTAAACACACTTATTCTAGTTGACAAAGTCATAATTCACATCCAACAGTAATTTAGAGTCAAAAGATTAAATGTTGAAATTTCATCATTATAGACCATTTTGGGATCGTTCGACAGGTCCGGAGTCATCGTTTTTCATCCGAAAATTGATTTTTTGGACTGTACCAAAAATGATTCAAAATGTCAATTGGATCATGCCTCATGTTGAATAACCACTTTTTAAACCCTCACAGTGACAAAAAATTGCCATTTTTACAGAGTTTTGCTTACTCAAAAGCTTCCATTTTGACCCGTTTCAGGCACAGAAATGACTTTAAACACACTTATTCTAGTTGACAAAGTCATAATTCACATCCAACAGTCATTTAGAGTCAAAAGATTAAATGTTGAAATTTCATCATTATAGACCATTTTGGGATCGTTCGACAGGTCCGGAGTCATCGTTTTTCATCCGAAAATTGATTTTTTGGACTGTACCAAAAATGATTCAAAATGTCAATTGGATCATGCCTCATGTTGAATAACCACTTTTTAAACCCTCACAGTGACCAAAATTGCCATTTTTACTGAGTTTTGCTTACTCAAAAGCTTCCATTTTGACCCGTTTCAGGCACAGAAATGACTTTAAACACACTTATTCTAGTTGACAAAGTCATAATTCACATCCAACAGTAATTTAGAGTCAAAAGATTAAATGTTGAAATTTCATCATTATAGACCATTTTGGTATCGTTCGACAGGTCCGGAGTCATCGTTTTTCATCCGAAAATTGATTTTTTGGACTGTACCAACAATGATTCAAAATGTCAATTGGATCATGCCTCATGTTGAATAACCACTTTTTAAACCCCCACAGTGACCAAAATTGCCATATTTACAGAGTTTTGCTTACTCAAAAGCTTCCATTTTGACCCGTTTCAGGCACAGAAATGACTTTAAACACACTTATTCTAGTTGACAAAGTCATAATTCACATCCAACAGTAATTTAGAGTCAAAAGATTAAATGTTGAAATTTCATCATTATAGACCATTTTTGGGAACGTTCGACATGTCCGGAGTCATCGTTTTTCATCCGAAAATTGATTTTTTGGACTGTACCAAAAATGATTCAAAATGTCAATTGGATCATGCCTCATGTTGAATAACCACTTTTTAAACCCTCACAGTGACCAAAATTGCCATTTTTACAGAGTTTTGCTTACTCAAAAGCTTCCATTTTGACCCGTTTCAGGCACAGAAATGACTTTAAACACACTTATTCTAGTTGACAAAGTCATAATTCACATCCAACAGTAATTTAGAGTCAAAAGATTAAATGTTGAAATTTCATCATTATAGACCATTTTGGTATCGTTCGACAGGTCCGGAGTCATCGTTTTTCATCCGAAAATTGATTTTTTGGACTGTACCAAAAATGATTCAAAATGTCAATTGGATCATGCCTCATGTTGAATAACCACTTTTTAAACCCTCACAGTGACAAAAATTGCCATTTTTACAGAGTTTTGCTTACTCAAAAGCTTCCATTTTGACCCGTTTCAGGCACAGAAATGACTTTAAACACACTTATTCTAGTTGACAAAGTCATAATTCACATCCAACAGTAATTTAGAGTCAAAAGATTAAATGTTGAAATTTCATCATTATAGACCATTTTGGTATCGTTCGACAGGTCCGGAGTCATCGTTTTTCATCCGAAAATTGATTTTTTGGACTGTACCAAAAATGATTCAAAATGTCAATTGGATCATGCCTCATGTTGAATAACCACTTTTTAAACCCTCACAGTGACCAAAATTGCCATTTTTACAGAGTTTTGCTTACTCAAAAGCTTCCATTTTGACCCGTTTCAGGCACAGAAATGACTTTAAACACACTTATTCTAGTTGACAAAGTCATAATTCACATCCAACAGTAATTTAGAGTCAAAAGATTAAATGTTGAAATTTCATCATTATAGACCATTTTGGTATCGTTCGACAGGTCCGGAGTCATCGTTTTTCATCCGAAAATTGATTTTTTGGACTGTACCAAAAATGATTCAAAATGTCAATTGGATCATGCCTCATGTTGAATAACCACTTTTTAAACCCTCACAGTGACCAAAATTGCCATTTTTACAGAGTTTTGCTTACTCAAAAGCTTCCATTTTGACCCGTTTCAGGCACAGAAATGACTTTAAACACACTTATTCTAGTTGACAAAGTCATAATTCACATCCAACAGTAATTTAGAGTCAAAAGATTAAATGTTGAAATTTCATCATTATAGACCATTTTGGGAACGTTCGACATGTCCGGAGTCATCGTTTTTCATCCGAAAATTGATTTTTTGGACTGTACCAAAAATGATTCAAAATGTCAATTGGATCATGCCTCATGTTGAATAACCACTTTTTAAACCCTCACAGTGACCAAAATTGCCATTTTTACAGAGTTTTGCTTACTCAAAAGCTTCCATTTTGACCCGTTTCAGGCACAGAAATGACTTTAAACACACTTATTCTAGTTGACAAAGTCATAATTCACATCCAACAGTAATTTAGAGTCAAAAGATTAAATGTTGAAATTTCATCATTATAGACCATTTTGGTATCGTTCGACAGGTCCGGAGTCATCGTTTTTCATCCGAAAATTGATTTTTTGGACTGTACCAACAATGATTCAAAATGTCAATTGGATCATGCCTCATGTTGAATAACCACTTTTTAAACCCCCACAGTGACCAAAATTGCCATATTTACAGAGTTTTGCTTACTCAAAAGCTTCCATTTTGACCCGTTTCAGGCACAGAAATGACTTTAAACACACTTATTCTAGTTGACAAAGTCATAATTCACATCCAACAGTAATTTAGAGTCAAAAGATTAAATGTTGAAATTTCATCATTATAGACCATTTTGGGAACGTTCGACATGTCCGGAGTCATCGTTTTTCATCCGAAAATTGATTTTTTGGACTGTACCAAAAATGATTCAAAATGTCAATTGGATCATGCCTCATGTTGAATAACCACTTTTTAAACCCTCACAGTGACCAAAATTGCCATTTTAACAGAGTTTTGCTTACTCAAAAGCTTCCATTTTGACCCGTTTCAGGCACAGAAATGACTTTAAACACACTTATTCTAGTTGACAAAGTCATAATTCACATCCAACAGTAATTTAGAGTCAAAAGATTAAATGTTGAAATTTCATCGTTATAGACCATTTTATGATCGTTCGACAGGTCCGGAGTCATCGTTTTTCATCCGAAAATTGATTTTTTGGACTGTACCAAAAATGATTCAAAATGTCAATTGGATCATGCCTCATGTTGAATAACCACTTTTTAAACCCTCACAGTGACCAAAATTGCCATTTTTACAGAGTTTTGCTTACTCAAAAGCTTCCATTTTGACCCGTTTCAGGCACAGAAATGACTTTAAACACACTTATTCTAGTTGACAAAGTCATAATTCACATCCAACAGTAATTTAGAGTCAAAAGATTAAATGTTGAAATTTCATCATTATAGACCATTTTGGTATCGTTCGACAGGTCCGGAGTCATCGTTTTTCATCCGAAAATTGATTTTTTGGACTGTACCAAAAATGATTCAAAATGTCAATTGGATCATGCCTCATGTTGAATAACCACTTTTTAAACCCTCACAGTGACCAAAATTGCCATTTTTACAGAGTTTTGCTTACTCAAAAGCTTCCATTTTGACCCGTTTCAGGCACAGAAATGACTTTAAACACACTTATTATAGTTGACAAAGTCATAATTCACATCCAACAGTAATTTAGAGTCAAAAGATTAAATGTTGAAATTTCATCATTATAGACCATTTTGGGAACGTTCGACATGTCCGGAGTCATTGTTTTTCATCCGAAAATTGATTTTTTGGACTGTACCAAAAATGATTCAAAATGTCAATTGGATCATGCCTCATGTTGAATAACCACTTTTTAAACCCTCACAGTGACCAAAATTGCCATTTTAACAGAGTTTTGCTTACTCAAAAGCTTCCATTTTGACCCGTTTCAGGCACAGAAATGACTTTAAACACACTTATTCTAGTTGACAAAGTCATAATTCACATCCAACAGTAATTTAGAGTCAAAAGATTAAATGTTGAAATTTCATCATTATAGACCATTTTGGTATCGTTCGACAGGTCCGGAGTCATCGTTTTTCATCCGAAAATTGATTTTTTGGACTGTACCAAAAATGATTCAAAATGTCAATTGGATCATGCCTCATGTTGAATAACCACTTTTTAAACCCTCACAGTGACCAAAATTGCCATTTTTACAGAGTTTTGCTTACTCAAAAGCTTCCATTTTGACCCGTTTCAGGCACAGAAATGACTTTAAACACACTTATTCTAGTTGACAAAGTCATAATTCACATCCAACAGTAATTTAGAGTCAAAAGATTAAATGTTGAAATTTCATCGTTATAGACCATTTTATGATCGTTCGACAGGTCCGGAGTCATCGTTTTTCATCCGAAAATTGATTTTTTGGACTGTACCAAAAATGATTCAAAATGTCAATTGGATCATGCCTCATGTTGAATAACCACTTTTTAAACCCTCACAGTGACCAAAATTGCCATTTTTACAGAGTTTTGCTTACTCAAAAGCTTCCATTTTGACCCGTTTCAGGCACAGAAATGACTTTAAACACACTTATTCTAGTTGACAAAGTCATAATTCACATCCAACAGTCATTTAGAGTCAAAAGATTAAATGTTGAAATTTCATCATTATAGACCATTTTGGGATCGTTCGACAGGTCCGGAGTCATCGTTTTTCATCCGAAAATTGATTTTTTGGACTGTACCAAAAATGATTCAAAATGTCAATTGGATCATGCCTAATGTTGAATAACCACTTTTTAAACCCTCACAGTGACCAAAATTGCCATTTTTACAGAGTTTTGCTTACTCAAAAGCTTCCATTTTGACCCGTTTCAGGCACAGAAATGACTTTAAACACACTTATTCTAGTTGACAAAGTCATAATTCACATCCAACAGTCATTTAGTGTCAAAAGATTAAATGTTGAAATTTCATCATTATAGACCATTTTGGGATCGTTCGACAGGTCCGGAGTCATCGTTTTTCATCCGAAAATTGATTTTTTGGACTGTACCAAAAATGATTCAAAATGTCAATTGGATCATGCCTCATGTTGAATAACCACTTTTTAAACCCTCACAGTGACCAAAATTGCCATTTTTACAGAGTTTTGCTTACTCAAAAGCTTCCATTTTGACCCGTTTCAGGCACAGAAATGACTTTAAACACACTTATTCTAGTTGACAAAGTCATAATTCACATCCAACAGTAATTTAGAGTCAAAAGATTAAATGTTGAAATTTCATCATTATAGACCATTTTGGTATCGTTCGACAGGTCCGGAGTCATCGTTTTTCATCCGAAAATTGATTTTTTGGACTGTACCAAAAATTATTCAAAATGTCAATTGGATCATGCCTCATGTTGAATAACCACTTTTTAAACCCTCACAGTGACCAAAATTGCCATTTTTACAGAGTTTTGCTTACTCAAAAGCTTCCATTTTGACCCGTTTCAGGCACAGAAATGACTTTAAACACACTTATTCTAGTTGACAAAGTCATAATTCACATCCAACAGTAATTTAGAGTCAAAAGATTAAATGTTGAAATTTCATCATTATAGACCATTTTGGGAACGTTCGACATGTCCGGAGTCATCGTTTTTCATCCGAAAATTGATTTTTTGGACTGTACCAAAAATGATTCAAAATGTCAATTGGATCATGCCTCATGTTGAATAACCACTTTTTAAACCCTCACAGTGACCAAAATTGCCATTTTAACAGAGTTTTGCTTACTCAAAAGCTTCCATTTTGACCCGTTTCAGGCACAGAAATGACTTTAAACACACTTATTCTAGTTGACAAAGTCATAATTCACATCCAACAGTAATTTAGAGTCAAAAGATTAAATGTTGAAATTTCATCATTATAGACCATTTTGGTATCGTTCGACAGGTCCGGAGTCATCGTTTTTCATCCGAAAATTGATTTTTTGGACTGTACCAAAAATGATTCAAAATGTCAATTGGATCATGCCTCATGTTGAATAACCACTTTTTAAACCCTCACAGTGACCAAAATTGCAATTTTTACAGAGTTTTGCTTACTCAAAAGCTTCCATTTTGACCCGTTTCAGGCACAGAAATGACTTTAAACACACTTATTCTAGTTGACAAAGTCATAATTCACATCCAACAGTCATTTAGTGTCAAAAGATTAAATGTTGAAATTTCATCATTATAGACCATTTTGGGATCGTTCGACAGGTCCGGAGTCATCGTTTTTCATCCGAAAATTGATTTTTTGGACTGTACCAAAAATGATTCAAAATGTCAATTGGATCATGCCTCATGTTGAATAACCACTTTTTAAACCCTCACAGTGACCAAAATTGCCATTTTTACAGAGTTTTGCTTACTCAAAAGCTTCCATTTTGACCCGTTTCAGGCACAGAAATGACTTTAAACACACTTATTCTAGTTGACAAAGTCATAATTCACATCCAACAGTAATTTAGAGTCAAAAGATTAAATTTTGAAATTTCATCATTATAGACCATTTTGGGAACGTTCGACATGTCCGGAGTCATCGTTTTTCATCCGAAAATTGATTTTTTGGACTGTACCAAAAATGATTCAAAATGTCAATTGGATCATGCCTCATGTTGAATAACCACTTTTTAAACCCTCACAGTGACCAAAATTGCCATTTTAACAGAGTTTTGCTTACTCAAAAGCTTCCATTTTGACCCGTTTCAGGCACAGAAATGACTTTAAACACACTTATTCTAGTTGACAAAGTCATAATTCACATCCAACAGTAATTTAGAGTCAAAAGATTAAATGTTGAAATTTCATCATTATAGACCATTTTGGTATCGTTCGACAGGTCCGGAGTCATCGTTTTTCATCCGAAAATTGATTTTTTGGACTGTACCAAAAATGATTCAAAATGTCAATTGGATCATGCCTCATGTTGAATAACCACTTTTTAAACCCTCACAGTGACCAAAATTGCCATTTTTACAGAGTTTTGCTTACTCAAAAGCTTCCATTTTGACCCGTTTCAGGCACAGAAATGACTTTAAACACACTTATTCTAGTTGACAAAGTCATAATTCACATCCAACAGTAATTTAGAGTCAAAAGATTAAATGTTGAAATTTCATCGTTATAGACCATTTTATGATCGTTCGACAGGTCCGGAGTCATCGTTTTTCATCCGAAAATTGATTTTTTGGACTGTACCAAAAATGATTCAAAATGTCAATTGGATCATGCCTCATGTTGAATAACCACTTTTTAAACCCTCACAGTGACCAAAATTGCCATTTTTACAGAGTTTTGCTTACTCAAAAGCTTCCATTTTGACCCGTTTCAGGCACAGAAATGACTTTAAACACACTTATTCTAGTTGACAAAGTCATAATTCACATCCAACAGTAATTTAGAGTCAAAAGATTAAATGTTGAAATTTCATCATTTTAGACCATTTTGGTATCGTTCGACAGGTCCGGAGTCATCGTTTTTCATCCGAAAATTGATTTTTTGGACTGTACCAAAAATGATTCAAAATGTCAATTGGATCATGCCTCATGTTGAATAACCACTTTTTAAACCCTCACAGTGACAAAAAATTGCCATTTTTACAGAGTTTTGCTTACTCAAAAGCTTCCATTTTGACCCGTTTCAGGCACAGAAATGACTTTAAACACACTTATTCTAGTTGACAAAGTCATAATTCACATCCAACAGTAATTTAGAGTCAAAAGATTAAATGTTGAAATTTCATCATTATAGACCATTTTGGTATCGTTCGACAGGTCCGGAGTCATCGTTTTTCATCCGAAAATTGATTTTTTGGACTGTACCAACAATGATTCAAAATGTCAATTGGATCATGCCTCATGTTGAATAACCACTTTTTAAACCCCCACAGTGACCAAAATTGCCATATTTACAGAGTTTTGCTTACTCAAAAGCTTCCATTTTGACCCGTTTCAGGCACAGAAATGACTTTAAACACACTTATTCTAGTTGACAAAGTCATAATTCACATCCAACAGTAATTTAGAGTCAAAAGATTAAATGTTGAAATTTCATCATTATAGACCATTTTTGGGAACGTTCGACATGTCCGGAGTCATCGTTTTTCATCCGAAAATTGATTTTTTGGACTGTACCAAAAATGATTCAAAATGTCAATTGGATCATGCCTCATGTTGAATAACCACTTTTTAAACCCTCACAGTGACCAAAATTGCCATTTTTACAGAGTTTTGCTTACTCAAAAGCTTCCATTTTGACCCGTTTCAGGCACAGAAATGACTTTAAACACACTTATTCTAGTTGACAAAGTCATAATTCACATCCAACAGTAATTTAGAGTCAAAAGATTAAATGTTGAAATTTCATCATTATAGACCATTTTGGTATCGTTCGACAGGTCCGGAGTCATCGTTTTTCATCCGAAAATTGATTTTTTGGACTGTACCAAAAATGATTCAAAATGTCAATTGGATCATGCCTCATGTTGAATAACCACTTTTTAAACCCTCACAGTGACAAAAATTGCCATTTTTACAGAGTTTTGCTTACTCAAAAGCTTCCATTTTGACCCGTTTCAGGCACAGAAATGACTTTAAACACACTTATTCTAGTTGACAAAGTCATAATTCACATCCAACAGTCATTTAGAGTCAAAAGATTAAATGTTGAAATTTCATCATTATAGACCATTTTGGGATCGTTCGACAGGTCCGGAGTCATCGTTTTTCATCCGAAAATTGATTTTTTGGACTGTACCAAAAATGATTCAAAATGTCAATTGGATCATGCCTCATGTTGAATAACCACTTTTTAAACCCTCACAGTGACCAAAATTGCCATTTTTACAGAGTTTTGCTTACTCAAAAGCTTCCATTTTGACCCGTTTCAGGCACAGAAATGACTTTAAACACACTTATTCTAGTTGACAAAGTCATAATTCACATCCAACAGTAATTTAGAGTCAAAAGATTAAATGTTGAAATTTCATCATTATAGACCATTTTGGTATCGTTCGACAGGTCCGGAGTCATCGTTTTTCATCCGAAAATTGATTTTTTGGACTGTACCAAAAATGATTCAAAATGTCAATTGGATCAAGCCTCATGTTGAATAACCACTTTTTAAACCCTCACAGTGACCAAAATTGCCATTTTTACAGAGTTTTGCTTACTCAAAAGCTTCCATTTTGACCCGTTTCAGGCACAGAAATGACTTTAAACACACTTATTCTAGTTGACAAAGTCATAATTCACATCCAACAGTAATTTAGAGTCAAAAGATTAAATGTTGAAATTTCATCATTATAGACCATTTTGGGAACGTTCGACATGTCCGGAGTCATCGTTTTTCATCCGAAAATTGATTTTTTGGACTGTACCAAAAATGATTCAAAATGTCAATTGGATCATGCCTCATGTTGAATAACCACTTTTTAAACCCTCACAGTGACCAAAATTGCCATTTTTACAGAGTTTTGCTTACTCAAAAGCTTCCATTTTGACCCGTTTCAGGCACAGAAATGACTTTAAACACACTTATTCTAGTTGACAAAGTCATAATTCACATCCAACAGTAATTTAGAGTCAAAAGATTAAATGTTGAAATTTCATCATTATAGACCATTTTGGTATCGTTCGACAGGTCCGGAGTCATCGTTTTTCATCCGAAAATTGATTTTTTGGACTGTACCAACAATGATTCAAAATGTCAATTGGATCATGCCTCATGTTGAATAACCACTTTTTAAACCCCCACAGTGACCAAAATTGCCATATTTACAGAGTTTTGCTTACTCAAAAGCTTCCATTTTGACCCGTTTCAGGCACAGAAATGACTTTAAACACACTTATTCTAGTTGACAAAGTCATAATTCACATCCAACAGTAATTTAGAGTCAAAAGATTAAATGTTGAAATTTCATCATTATAGACCATTTTGGGAACGTTCGACATGTCCGGAGTCATCGTTTTTCATCCGAAAATTGATTTTTTGGACTGTACCAAAAATGATTCAAAATGTCAATTGGATCATGCCTCATGTTGAATAACCACTTTTTAAACCCTCACAGTGACCAAAATTGCCATTTTAACAGAGTTTTGCTTACTCAAAAACTTCCATTTTGACCCGTTTCAGGCACAGAAATGACTTTAAACACACTTATTCTAGTTGACAAAGTCATAATTCACATCCAACAGTAATTTAGAGTCAAAAGATTAAATGTTGAAATTTCATCATTATAGACCATTTTGGTATCGTTCGACAGGTCCGGAGTCATCGTTTTTCATCCGAAAATTGATTTTTTGGACTGTACCAAAAATTATTCAAAATGTCAATTGGATCATGCCTCATGTTGAATAACCACTTTTTAAACCCTCACAGTGACCAAAATTGCCATTTTTACAGAGTTTTGCTTACTCAAAAGCTTCCATTTTGACCCGTTTCAGGCACAGAAATGACTTTAAACACACTTATTCTAGTTGACAAAGTCATAATTCACATCCAACAGTAATTTAGAGTCAAAAGATTAAATGTTGAAATTTCATCATTATAGACCATTTTGGTATCGTTCGACAGGTCCGGAGTCATCGTTTTTCATCCGAAAATTGATTTTTTGGACTGTACCAAAAATGATTCAAAATGTCAATTGGATCAAGCCTCATGTTGAATAACCACTTTTTAAACCCTCACAGTGACCAAAATTGCCATTTTTACAGAGTTTTGCTTACTCAAAAGCTTCCATTTTGACCCGTTTCAGGCACAGAAATGACTTTAAACACACTTATTCTAGTTGACAAAGTCATAATTCACATCCAACAGTAATTTAGAGTCAAAAGATTAAATGTTGAAATTTCATCATTATAGACCATTTTGGGAACGTTCGACATGTCCGGAGTCATCGTTTTTCATCCGAAAATTGATTTTTTGGACTGTACCAAAAATGATTCAAAATGTCAATTGGATCATGCCTCATGTTGAATAACCACTTTTTAAACCCTCACAGTGACCAAAATTGCCATTTTTACAGAGTTTTGCTTACTCAAAAGCTTCCATTTTGACCCGTTTCAGGCACAGAAATGACTTTAAACACACTTATTCTAGTTGACAAAGTCATAATTCACATCCAACAGTAATTTAGAGTCAAAAGATTAAATGTTGAAATTTCATCATTATAGACCATTTTGGTATCGTTCGACAGGTCCGGAGTCATCGTTTTTCATCCGAAAATTGATTTTTTGGACTGTACCAACAATGATTCAAAATGTCAATTGGATCATGCCTCATGTTGAATAACCACTTTTTAAACCCCCACAGTGACCAAAATTGCCATATTTACAGAGTTTTGCTTACTCAAAAGCTTCCATTTTGACCCGTTTCAGGCACAGAAATGACTTTAAACACACTTATTCTAGTTGACAAAGTCATAATTCACATCCAACAGTAATTTAGAGTCAAAAGATTAAATGTTGAAATTTCATCATTATAGACCATTTTGGGAACGTTCGACATGTCCGGAGTCATCGTTTTTCATCCGAAAATTGATTTTTTGGACTGTACCAAAAATGATTCAAAATGTCAATTGGATCATGCCTCATGTTGAATAACCACTTTTTAAACCCTCACAGTGACCAAAATTGCCATTTTAACAGAGTTTTGCTTACTCAAAAACTTCCATTTTGACCCGTTTCAGGCACAGAAATGACTTTAAACACACTTATTCTAGTTGACAAAGTCATAATTCACATCCAACAGTAATTTAGAGTCAAAAGATTAAATGTTGAAATTTCATCATTATAGACCATTTTGGTATCGTTCGACAGGTCCGGAGTCATCGTTTTTCATCCGAAAATTGATTTTTTGGACTGTACCAAAAATGATTCAAAATGTCAATTGGATCATGCCTCATGTTGAATAACCACTTTTTAAACCCTCACAGTGACCAAAATTGCCATTTTTACAGAGTTTTGCTTACTCAAAAGCTTCCATTTTGACCCGTTTCAGGCACAGAAATGACTTTAAACACACTTATTCTAGTTGACAAAGTCATAATTCACATCCAACAGTAATTTAGAGTCAAAAGATTAAATGTTGAAATTTCATCATTATAGACCATTTTGGTATCGTTCGACAGGTCCGGAGTCATCGTTTTTCATCCGAAAATTGATTTTTTGGACTGTACCAAAAATGATTCAAAATGTCAATTGGATCATGCCTCATGTTGAATAACCACTTTTTAAACCCTCACAGTGACAAAAAATTGCCATTTTTACAGAGTTTTGCTTACTCAAAAGCTTCCATTTTGACCCGTTTCAGGCACAGAAATGACTTTAAACACACTTATTCTAGTTGACAAAGTCATAATTCACATCCAACAGTCATTTAGAGTCAAAAGATTAAATGTTGAAATTTCATCATTATAGACCATTTTGGGATCGTTCGACAGGTCCGGAGTCATCGTTTTTCATCCGAAAATTGATTTTTTGGACTGTACCAAAAATGATTCAAAATGTCAATTGGATCATGCCTCATGTTGAATAACCACTTTTTAAACCCTCACAGTGACCAAAATTGCCATTTTTACTGAGTTTTGCTTACTCAAAAGCTTCCATTTTGACCCGTTTCAGGCACAGAAATGACTTTAAACACACTTATTCTAGTTGACAAAGTCATAATTCACATCCAACAGTCATTTAGTGTCAAAAGATTAAATGTTGAAATTTCATCATTATAGACCATTTTGGGATCGTTCGACAGGTCCGGAGTCATCGTTTTTCATCCGAAAATTGATTTTTTGGACTGTACCAAAAATGATTCAAAATGTCAATTGGATCATGCCTCATGTTGAATAACCACTTTTTAAACCCTCACAGTGACCAAAATTGCCATTTTTACAGAGTTTTGCTTACTCAAAAGCTTCCATTTTGACCCGTTTCAGGCACAGAAATGACTTTAAACACACTTATTCTAGTTGACAAAGTCATAATTCACATCCAACAGTAATTTAGAGTCAAAAGATTAAATGTTGAAATTTCATCATTATAGACCATTTTGGTATCGTTCGACAGGTCCGGAGTCATCGTTTTTCATCCGAAAATTGATTTTTTGGACTGTACCAACAATGATTCAAAATGTCAATTGGATCATGCCTCATGTTGAATAACCACTTTTTAAACCCCCACAGTGACCAAAATTGCCATATTTACAGAGTTTTGCTTACTCAAAAGCTTCCATTTTGACCCGTTTCAGGCACAGAAATGACTTTAAACACACTTATTCTAGTTGACAAAGTCATAATTCACATCCAACAGTAATTTAGAGTCAAAAGATTAAATGTTGAAATTTCATCATTATAGACCATTTTGGGAACGTTCGACATGTCCGGAGTCATCGTTTTTCATCCGAAAATTGATTTTTTGGACTGTACCAAAAATGATTCAAAATGTCAATTGGATCATGCCTCATGTTGAATAACCACTTTTTAAACCCTCACAGTGACCAAAATTGCCATTTTAACAGAGTTTTGCTTACTCAAAAACTTCCATTTTGACCCGTTTCAGGCACAGAAATGACTTTAAACACACTTATTCTAGTTGACAAAGTCATAATTCACATCCAACAGTAATTTAGAGTCAAAAGATTAAATGTTGAAATTTCATCATTATAGACCATTTTGGTATCGTTCGACAGGTCCGGAGTCATCGTTTTTCATCCGAAAATTGATTTTTTGGACTGTACCAAAAATTATTCAAAATGTCAATTGGATCATGCCTCATGTTGAATAACCACTTTTTAAACCCTCACAGTGACCAAAATTGCCATTTTTACAGAGTTTTGCTTACTCAAAAGCTTCCATTTTGACCCGTTTCAGGCACAGAAATGACTTTAAACACACTTATTCTAGTTGACAAAGTCATAATTCACATCCAACAGTAATTTAGAGTCAAAAGATTAAATGTTGAAATTTCATCATTATAGACCATTTTGGTATCGTTCGACAGGTCCGGAGTCATCGTTTTTCATCCGAAAATTGATTTTTTGGACTGTACCAAAAATGATTCAAAATGTCAATTGGATCAAGCCTCATGTTGAATAACCACTTTTTAAACCCTCACAGTGACCAAAATTGCCATTTTTACAGAGTTTTGCTTACTCAAAAGCTTCCATTTTGACCCGTTTCAGGCACAGAAATGACTTTAAACACACTTATTCTAGTTGACAAAGTCATAATTCACATCCAACAGTAATTTAGAGTCAAAAGATTAAATGTTGAAATTTCATCATTATAGACCATTTTGGGAACGTTCGACATGTCCGGAGTCATCGTTTTTCATCCGAAAATTGATTTTTTGGACTGTACCAAAAATGATTCAAAATGTCAATTGGATCATGCCTCATGTTGAATAACCACTTTTTAAACCCTCACAGTGACCAAAATTGCCATTTTTACAGAGTTTTGCTTACTCAAAAGCTTCCATTTTGACCCGTTTCAGGCACAGAAATGACTTTAAACACACTTATTCTAGTTGACAAAGTCATAATTCACATCCAACAGTAATTTAGAGTCAAAAGATTAAATGTTGAAATTTCATCATTATAGACCATTTTGGTATCGTTCGACAGGTCCGGAGTCATCGTTTTTCATCCGAAAATTGATTTTTTGGACTGTACCAACAATGATTCAAAATGTCAATTGGATCATGCCTCATGTTGAATAACCACTTTTTAAACCCCCACAGTGACCAAAATTGCCATATTTACAGAGTTTTGCTTACTCAAAAGCTTCCATTTTGACCCGTTTCAGGCACAGAAATGACTTTAAACACACTTATTCTAGTTGACAAAGTCATAATTCACATCCAACAGTAATTTAGAGTCAAAAGATTAAATGTTGAAATTTCATCATTATAGACCATTTTGGGAACGTTCGACATGTCCGGAGTCATCGTTTTTCATCCGAAAATTGATTTTTTGGACTGTACCAAAAATGATTCAAAATGTCAATTGGATCATGCCTCATGTTGAATAACCACTTTTTAAACCCTCACAGTGACCAAAATTGCCATTTTAACAGAGTTTTGCTTACTCAAAAACTTCCATTTTGACCCGTTTCAGGCACAGAAATGACTTTAAACACACTTATTCTAGTTGACAAAGTCATAATTCACATCCAACAGTAATTTAGAGTCAAAAGATTAAATGTTGAAATTTCATCATTATAGACCATTTTGGTATCGTTCGACAGGTCCGGAGTCATCGTTTTTCATCCGAAAATTGATTTTTTGGACTGTACCAAAAATGATTCAAAATGTCAATTGGATCATGCATCATGTTGAATAACCACTTTTTAAACCCTCACAGTGACCAAAATTGCCATTTTTACAGAGTTTTGCTTACTCAAAAGCTTCCATTTTGACCCGTTTCAGGCACAGAAATGACTTTAAACACACTTATTCTAGTTGACAAAGTCATAATTCACATCCAACAGTAATTTAGAGTCAAAAGATTAAATGTTGAAATTTCATCATTATAGACCATTTTGGTATCGTTCGACAGGTCCGGAGTCATCGTTTTTCATCCGAAAATTGATTTTTTGGACTGTACCAAAAATGATTCAAAATGTCAATTGGATCATGCCTCATGTTGAATAACCACTTTTTAAACCCTCACAGTGACAAAAAATTGCCATTTTTACAGAGTTTTGCTTACTCAAAAGCTTCCATTTTGACCCGTTTCAGGCACAGAAATGACTTTAAACACACTTATTCTAGTTGACAAAGTCATAATTCACATCCAACAGTCATTTAGAGTCAAAAGATTAAATGTTGAAATTTCATCATTATAGACCATTTTGGGATCGTTCGACAGGTCCGGAGTCATCGTTTTTCATCCGAAAATTGATTTTTTGGACTGTACCAAAAATGATTCAAAATGTCAATTGGATCATGCCTCATGTTGAATAACCACTTTTTAAACCCTCACAGTGACCAAAATTGCCATTTTTACTGAGTTTTGCTTACTCAAAAGCTTCCATTTTGACCCGTTTCAGGCACAGAAATGACTTTAAACACACTTATTCTAGTTGACAAAGTCATAATTCACATCCAACAGTCATTTAGTGTCAAAAGATTAAATGTTGAAATTTCATCATTATAGACCATTTTGGGATCGTTCGACAGGTCCGGAGTCATCGTTTTTCATCCGAAAATTGATTTTTTGGACTGTACCAAAAATGATTCAAAATGTCAATTGGATCATGCCTCATGTTGAATAACCACTTTTTAAACCCTCACAGTGACCAAAATTGCCATTTTTACAGAGTTTTGCTTACTCAAAAGCTTCCATTTTGACCCGTTTCAGGCACAGAAATGACTTTAAACACACTTATTCTAGTTGACAAAGTCATAATTCACATCCAACAGTAATTTAGAGTCAAAAGATTAAATGTTGAAATTTCATCATTATAGACCATTTTGGGAACGTTCGACATGTCCGGAGTCATCGTTTTTCATCCGAAAATTGATTTTTTGGACTGTACCAAAAATGATTCAAAATGTCAATTGGATCATGCCTCATGTTGAATAACCACTTTTTAAACCCTCACAGTGACCAAAATTGCCATTTTAACAGAGTTTTGCTTACTCAAAAGCTTCCATTTTGACCCGTTTCAGGCACAGAAATGACTTTAAACACACTTATTCTAGTTGACAAAGTCATAATTCACATCCAACAGTAATTTAGAGTCAAAAGATTAAATGTTGAAATTTCATCATTATAGACCATTTTGGGAACGTTCGACATGTCCGGAGTCATCGTTTTTCATCCGAAAATTGATTTTTTGGACTGTACCAAAAATGATTCAAAATGTCAATTGGATCATGCCTCATGTTGAATAACCACTTTTTAAACCCTCACAGTGACCAAAATTGCCATTTTAACAGAGTTTTGCTTACTCAAAAGCTTCCATTTTGACCTGTTTCAGGCACAGAAATGACTTTAAACACACTTATTCTAGTTGACAAAGTCATAATTCACATCCAACAGTCATTTAGAGTCAAAAGATTAAATGTTGAAATTTCATCATTATAGACCATTTTGGGATCGTTCGACAGGTCCGGAGTCATCGTTTTTCATCCGAAAATTGATTTTTTGGACTGTACCAAAAATGATTCAAAATGTCAATTGGATCATGCCTCATGTTCAATAACCACTTTTTAAACCCTCACAGTGACCAAAATTGCCATTTTTACAGAGTTTTGCTTACTCAAAAGCTTCCATTTTGACCCGTTTCAGGCACAGAAATGACTTTAAACACACTTATTCTAGTTGACAAAGTCATAATTCACATCCAACAGTCATTTAGAGTCAAAAGATTAAATGTTAAAATTTCATCATTATAGACCATTTTGGGATCGTTCGACAGGTCCGGAGTCATCGTTTTTCATCCGAAAATTGATTTTTTGGACTGTACCCAAAAATGATTCAAAATGTCAATTGGATCATGCCTCATGTTGAATAACCACTTTTTAAACCCTCACAGTGACCAAAATTGCCATTTTTACAGAGTTTTGCTTACTCAAAAGCTTCCATTTTGACCCGTTTCAGGCACAGAAATGACTTTAAACACACTTATTCTAGTTGACAAAGTCATAATTCACATCCAACAGTCCTTTAGTGTCAAAAGATTAAATGTTGAAATTTCATCATTATAGACCATTTT